>NW_007042238.1:0-8216 GCF_000164805.1 Carlito syrichta
GTACACCTACCCTTAACTGTACCCCACAAAACCATAATAAAAAATACTGATTAATGAGAAAAAAATATATATATATATAAAATATTTATTATCATTTTAGTTCAAAATATTTAGGACATTGATTCTGTTACTCATAGAATTCTATAAAAGAAAATTAAGGCAGGTCTTTTTTCATGCATTGAGGAGTCAAAGATGAATAATTTTTTATGAATTAATAATTTGCTTTAGGTAAATCTTCATATTGATTTGCAGCTATTGTTCCATCAGATTCTTCCTATAGTTATTATCTCTTCAAATTATTTTCAAACTATCTTGTTTATTTCTTTTTATAAATAATTTTGAGAATTGAAAGAGTCATTTTGGTGATACTATTCTCAATGATGAATTATTACTTATTTTTATTATAACTAATTTGAGGGCAGGAGGAGGAGATTTATTTAGTATATTCTGGGTCGAATTTTTACATGCATTTAAAAAATTTTTTTTCGCCAATCGACAGTAATTCGTGTAGGCATGGGAATAGGTCAAAGACCTTCCATACATACACAGTGTGAAATGAAGATATTTTTGTTAATTACATGGCTGGCATGATAGGTTCTTCCTTCTGCATTATGCAGTCTACAACAAAGATTCAAGCTTACTCTGAGGACTTAAACTTCTCCCAGACTTCAGGCACAGTCAGTTTCATGCTGCCACAAAAAGTGACCACAATAGCTTTAACATTTCCCTCAGCTTGACTAAACTTTAGAAAAGTTGCTTTCTGACTATAGGCCCCTGAATTCTCTTTTCTTACAACATTTACTTTATAAAGCTTTTAATAGCAAATCCTTTCTCTACCCCTTTGAGGTGTAAATCTTCTCCTAACTACTTGCAAGTTTTATAATTCAGAAATGACTTTCTCAAGAACCTGGGAGTCACCTCTTTGATATGTAATCAGGAAAGATGGTGTCCTGATTTCTCAGTCTCTGTGGGAGGCTAGGGACTCCTGTTATGACCAAGTACGCCAGCAAGTTGAGTTTAATTAATTATGAATTTATTAAGTGTGCGTGTAAAGAGTAGGCAAACACCAGAAAACCTCTAGGCAATTTGGTGCAGTTTGTGACAAGATTTTATATGTAAAATTTGCAGCATTGGCTACATAGCAACTTAGTGACCATAACAACTATTCACTAATGACTTGGCAACCAAAATGGGAACTTCGATTGTTAGGGAGCTTTGATTAATTTCATGTCAGGTAGGTATAGCCAGAGTTCAGAAAGTCCCTGGAGTTCTGCCATTAAGATATAGTTTAAGGTAGTTACATAGAGACAAGAAAGAAGAATCGCCTTAAGAAATAACAATTACATCCCCAGAATACATCTAAAAGGAACTCTTGGCCATTTTTCTAAGAAAATATATACTACATGTCATAGAAACATTGTTTAGAATAACAAAAGTAAAAGTCAATTAAATTCCTATTGTTAGGAGCATGGGCAAAGTAGTTTGACTAGCAATTATTACACTTTTAGGGAAATATACAATAACATAGTTAAATATCATGCAACATAACATTGTGTGCAAAATATTCAGAAAATGACCTGTAATGTGATACCTTTTGTATTAACTAAGAAAATTCAAAGACAAGCAAAAATAAACTATATATCAGTGATAAGGCCATAATACTGTAAAATTAATGAAATATGTAACATAAAATTCAAAATAATTGGTGGCCAAGGTCTAGAATGTTGATGCTGGGGTAGAATACTAAGTTACAGGAGAAGTGCATAAGTAGATGTAACCTTTGGATACTATTCTGTTCCTTTAGTAAGTGTCAGGTGCTTCCATATGGATTCTATTTTAAAATAAATTAATGAATGATTAAGGCTATGTATGGGCCAATTATGATAGTGTGTGGTAAACCAAGTAGTATTTAAAAAAACAACAATTTGAAGCCCAAAGAACAAGTAATGCAGCATGTTTTTTCTCAAATTCTCTCCACCATTCTTCCCAAAATGTTTAATACATGAACATGTATGTCAAGATATGCCATGCCATATCATATTATATTATAATTTAACATCACAGAGAACACTTGTAGACCATAAAAATGAAAACTCTTCAATTAAAAGTCTATTCTTCTCTTTTTAATCTCTATTGCTATCGCTATCTCTATCTCTATCCATATATGAGAGGAAGAGAGAAATAGTAGGGAGGAAAAAAGGTGGAGGGGGGAGAAAGGATGGTAAGGAGGGAGAAGGGGAGTGAAAGAGAGAAAGAGAAAGAGGGAGAGAGGTGGGGAAAAATGTGGAGACTAGTCTGAACACTGTCAAACTGTCTACAATTGCTTTGTTCTTAAGGAAAGCTACTCTACTGAAATACTCTGCTCACTTTCACAAAAATGTCAAGCAGCTATACATTCTATAAGATAAAGTGGGGTTTTTTGTTTGTTTTTTGAATAAAGGTGTGGGGTACAATTTAGGGTTAGGTATACAAACGTTTATTATACAGGTACCCTAGCTGAAGAGAAAGTTTTAAATAAACTATATGAGTAGATTCCAATATATATACAAGGTTTTATGCAAAATGTGACTCTAGTATGTTTTAAAATTATATATGTTTATATCTTTCTACAGATAAATATAGTCATAGGTGGGTATAGTTACAGATATAGATATAGACAGAGATTTATATGTATAGTAAAGCATTAGAGGGAAGGATACACTTCATAATGTTAAGTGTACTAACCTCTGCATTTGTAGTAGGATTATGGAAGGTTTAATTTTCTTTTCTATAATGCCCTCTATCTTTACATTTTTTCCTCATTAGCATGTATTAAAATTATAATAAAAATGAACTGTAAATAATACTTAGGAAAGCATTCATCCTTGCAAGCAATCACAAAAATTAGGAAGTACTGCTTTTCATCTATCAAATTAGCAAAATTAATACTCCCAGCTATAAAAGGTGCCAAAAAAATCAACATTCATTCATCGGTAATGGCTATATTAATTGTTCCAATTAGAAGAGAAAGCAATTTGTCCCTGTAGTAAGGAGCCATCAAAATTCATATCCTTTGGTCATGAATAACAGCTTCTAGCAGGTACTTCCCCCTCACCTCTTTGTCTTTAAATAATAAAACATAGAGCAATCAACAGCAAATAAAAAAATAATCTGTATACAAAAACTGCTTATTGGCCAGGCTCGGTGGCTCAGCCTGTAATCCCACGCCTTTGGGAGGCTGAGGTGAGTGAATTGCCTGAGCCCGTGGGTTCGATACCCGCCTGGGCAGGCGAGACCTCATCTCTACAATAAATCAAAAAAATTAACCGGGCGTGGTAGCGCGTGCCTGTATTTCTGGCTACTCGGGAGGCTGAGGCAGAA
This sequence comes from Carlito syrichta, assembly GCF_000164805.1. Taxonomy (NCBI): domain Eukaryota; kingdom Metazoa; phylum Chordata; class Mammalia; order Primates; family Tarsiidae; genus Carlito; species Carlito syrichta. The sequence goes on from NW_007042238.1 coordinate 3,361, forward strand.
GGATCACTGGAATCCAGCAGGTCGAGGCTGCGGTGGCCAGGAGCGGCCACTGCACTCCAGTCTGGGGGACAGAGTGAGACTCCACTCAAAAAAAAAAACTGCTTATTTTGAGTGATAATTTAGAATGTATTTTGTGTTCTTATAACAAGGGAAATATTTCTACAAGATACCCATAAAATGGATTACATGATCTTGAAAAATGGTAATGAAGTCATTAGCAGTTTGCAAATCTCATAAATCCAAAAAGTAGATTGTATTTTTAAAGTTACATGATTGCTTACATGAAAACGTATGAGGAAAACACAACAGATTAGACACAATTCTCATGGTCAAGGGGTTTGCATTTTAATTTAGCTGATAATAAATGAAATAAAGTGTCTCAAATTTAAATTTCATTTCATTTTGTTTTTTTATAAGTTAGATTGGTAAACAAGATTTTTGACATTTACCTCACGACTGAATCTGCACTCAATTTTTTAGACATGGCCTTTAGAAACCAAATGAAAGTCTTTAAAAGATTACTTCACTCAAATTGAAATAATCATGGTATAAACTTTTGGTTACATATTCGACTCAATATTTTCCCTTCAAGTTGTAGAAAGTAAGAGAGACAATGCTAATTCCAGTTATTTGTTCTTCAAGAAAATGACACAGTCCAAATATAAAGATTCAGTTTTCATGTATTATTATATGCCCTTGGGCAAGTTATGTAGCTGTCCCATCCTCAATTTTGCCATGCATGTGAGAGAGAGACAGAGAGAGGTAGAGAGAGGGAGAGAGGGAGAAAGAGAGAGAGAGAAAGAGAGAGAGAGAGAGTTCAAATTAAATTACCTATATAAAGCCCTGGGTTTAGCACAGAATAAGTGTCAAAAAAAAATTTTGTTTCATCTATCCACTGTATCTATCCATTGTAGAAAAAGCTTTTAGAACAAAGTTTTTAAAAAGATATAATCTAGAACTTTAACATAAATCAATTTTTTTCTTTATTTCAGTAACTGTAGAGGGCACAAATAGCTTTTGTTTACATCGTTGCATTAGGTAGTGGTGAAAACATCTGGGCTTTAGGTGTGCCCACCACTCCCACCTGTGCACATCGTACCCATTAGGTGACTTTCATTCCTTCGCCCCCTCCTACCTTCCCCATTCTGCATGTTCAATGTCCATTATATCACTCTTTTTATCAATAGTTTTTAAATCTAAACAACAAAATTAATAGTGAACAAAATTTTGTTCATTTTCCAAGATTATAGTATATTTATATTCATCGATTTGACTCATATCATTATGTTTTTTCTTTGTGTTTTTTTTCCAGTGTTAAGCTTTAGATATAAAACAAAAGAGTTCAAAACCATAAAAAAAAGTCTAAGAATCCACACCTTATTGTCGTTCTCTGAATCTTGTTTTTCTTTATGAGGTCTGCATGTTAATTTACTTGGCCAGAACTTGTCAAAACAACACTTTTTTGGGGGCTGTGTGCAAAGTATAGTTTCTTCCTTTATTGAAAATTAGAGCAATCCAAATATTAAAATGAAAAAATTCTATCACATAAAACAAGCCATTCTGTACAAAATTATAAAATACAATGTAACTTCACAAAGAAGTATAAACAATTTTGTATATGATGAGGATATCTTTTTTAAAAATTAGCGTGTATCTGATTCTCATTCTCACAATTTTACACTTTTTAAAAAATTGGGAACCTGATGATTCTACTGTCCAAGTTATGACTCATTTTTCACTCTGCCATTTATTTGTTTATTCAGTAAATTTGGAGAGATTATGCTTAAGTTGATTACAATTACTGCTAATAAAATGTGTGAATAGAATGGACATAGTTTGTGCTACAATCAAGTTTGCCTTAGTTTTTTTATTGCTACTACAAAAAATTACTACACATCTAGTGACTTAAAACTACACAAATTTAAAATTTAAAAATAAAAAGTAAAAAAATTAAAAAATATAAAACTCTGATAGTTCGGGAGATCAGACAACTAAACTCAAAACAGTGCCAAGGCTTCATTTCTTCTGGAAGCTTCATGGGATCACCCATTTTCTTATCATTTTAGCTGTTAGAGATTGCCTTTATTCCTTAGATCATGACCTATTTCTCACATGACTTAGAGGATGGAACATTTTGCTTCTATCTTCACATCTACTGCTTCTGACTTCTGACTCTCATTCTTTCTTCTCTCTTTTATAAGTATGCCTACAACACATTTATTTTCTTCCTCACTCTCTTTGCTTCTGCCTTTACTTCAAGAGGATTAAGCCTCAGCTAGCCTGATAATCCAAGAAGAAAGAGAAACATGTGAAGTAGACCCAGAAACAACCTGAAGTTTAAAATAATTCAACTGAGCTCTATACCTAAGTGGAATAGATGCCTATTGATGTATGCCTCTGAGATTTGTTGACTGTTTTCTACACGGTGAGGTGACCACTGACACTCTTCTTATATTCACAATGAAGCACTTACTTCTTACTAACCTGAAGCCTATACTAGTATGCTTTGGTCAGAAAAATGAAGGCATGATGTACATTACTGCTCTGCTTTATTAAGAAATCAATTTCACTTGTTTTCTCATGTGATGAAGTCTAATAAATGTATACCTAGTGCAAAACAAAGCTAGAGCAGAGTGAAGGAATTATAATGATTAAAGTTTACTCTTTACTGGCATCACAAAGCTTCTTTTAAAGAAGTTATTAAAGAGATTACTTTTTAGGAGACAGAAAAGAGAAATTTAAGTGAAAAAAATATAATATAACCCACTTGTCCTCTTCTGAACAAAACACGCCTTTAATTATCATAACTTTTAGTGAGCACTTTCGGGGGACTGAATACAATTCCACAGCAATAAAGAGTAGATAACTAGGGACCTGGTGGTTTTATAGCTGATACACACTGTTCAAATATGGAATCAATCTATGTATCCATCAATGGATGAACTAGATAAAGAAAATGTGGTGTATAAGTACACACTAAAATATCATTCAGACTGAAAAAGAATAAAATACTTTCATTTGCGTTAACATAAATGGAACTAGAGGATATTGTGTGAAGTGAAATAAGTCAGGCACAGAAAGATGAATATCACATGGTCTCACTCCTATGTGAAAGCTAAAAAAAATTTGATTTCATGGAAGTAGAGGGTAGAATGGTGACTTCCAGAGGCTGGGAAGGGCAGGGTGAAACAGGGGTGGAAGAGAAGTTGCTTAATGTGTACAAAAATACAGTTAGGTAGGAAGGCTAATTTTCAATATTCACAAGCATATCAGTGAATGTAGTTAGTGATAGTTCATTGTATACTTCAAAATGACTAGGAAAAGACAATATGAACAAATGGAAAAATATCCTATGCTCATGGATTGGAAGAACCAACAATGTTAAGATGTCCATCCTACCCAAGACAACCTACAGATTTAATGCAATACCCATTAAATTACCAGTGGCATTCTTCTCAGACCTGAAAACGACAATACAGGAATTCATATGGAAACATAAATGACCACGAATCGCCAAAACAATCCTCAGCCCAAAAAGTCAAAGTGGGAGTCATCATGCTCCCAGATTTTAAGGTTTAATATGAAGCTACAATAATCATAACGGCCTGGCATTAGTACAAGAACAGGTATATAGACCAATAGAACAGGATAGAGATTTCAGAAGCAAAGCCTCAGTTTCTCAATCAATTCATCTTTGACAAAGCCTCCACCATCAACCACTGTAGAGAGGAGAACCTATTCAGTAAATGGTGCTGGAAAAACTGGCTGACTACATGCAGAAGATGAAAGCAAGATCCCTACCTATCCCCATATACAAAAATCAAACCTAAATGGATCAAAGACCCAAATGTAAAACCTCAAACTATAAGAACCTTAGAAAATGCAGGAGACACCGTTAGAAAAATTGGAACTGGCAACCAATTCCTGATCAAAGCCCCAAATGTCCAGGCCATAAGAGATAGACAAGCGGGGTCTCATCAAGCTGACAAGCTTCTGCAAAGCCAAAGAAACCATCAAGAGAGCAGGGAGACAGCCCACAGAGTAGGAAAAAATACTTGCCAACTGTATATCTGACAATTGCCTAACATCTAGAATCTATAAGGAACTCAAATGTGTCAACAAGAAAAAAAGACAAACAGATTCATTACAAAGTGGACAAAAGATAAGAATAGACAGTTCTCAACAGAAGACATAGGAGCAGCAAACAGATCCTTGAAAAAATGGTCAGCCTCACTAGTCATCAAAGAATCTCAAAGTGAAAAGATCTTAGATTTAAAGTGGGCCCTAAATCCTATCATTGTTGTCTTTATAAGAAGAGGAGAGGACAAAAGAGATACATGGTAAAGAATGCCATGTAAAGAGGGAGGCAGAGATTAGAATTATGCAGATACAAGGCAAGGAACTTTAAGAATTGCTGGGAGCCACCGGAAACCAGGAAGAAGCAAGAAAAAACTGTTCTCTGAAGGCTTCAGGGGAAGTATGGCTTTGATGATGCTCTGATTCTAACCTCCAGAACTATGAGAGAATAAATTTCTGTCATTTTAAGCCACCAAGTTTGTGGTCATCTATTACCCCAGCCTTAGTAAACTAATGCCACTGGTAAAATCCCTGGTTCAAAAAAGGTATACGTTACTTCAGCTTACATACCATTGACTAGATTTCAGTTACGTGATTTATTCTAACTGTAAGGAAGATTGGGAAATTTAGTCTGAAAAACATAACTTTTGAAGAATATTTACAAGTCTCTGCCACAATATGTTAAATTATTATTTTTTAAAAGATATAATTTGCCAGGCTCGGTGGCTCAGCCTGTAATCGCGTGCCTTTGGGAGGCTGAGGTGAGTGGATTGCCTGAG
>NW_007042238.1:8562-19032 GCF_000164805.1 Carlito syrichta
ATCGCAGCATTGTTCACAATAGCAAGAACCTGGAACCAACCATGCTGTCCATCAAAAGAGGACTGGATTAAAAAATATGGTACATATACACAGTGGAATACTACGCCTCCATAAAAAGAACAAAATCATGAACTTCGCAGCAATCTGGATGAAACTGGACTTTATAATACTGAGTGATCTCTCACAGAAACAAAGATCTGAGTATCACATGTTCTCACTCATAAGTGGACCTTGAACATCTATCGTAATACTATAAGAAAAGGATTGACAGTGGTGGGAAACTATGGGGGGGCAGGGAGGGGAAGGGAGGTGGGATTAATGGTAGTCAATATCTGTCTGGGAATGGGGGGACACCCTTTATCAACAAGGGTGCCTGAACGATGCATATTTGTATACCTAACAATTAACTGTACCCCACAATTTTAAAATAAAAAATAGGTTTAAAACAAAAGCAGTAAGAGAGATGTGATTCGTCATAGCCAAGGGATCCTCAATAAAATTACCAGCAGATTTCTCATCAGAAATGTTGGAGCCAAGAAGGCAGTGTGTGGATATATTCCACATGCTAAACAAAACAAAAAAAAAATTGTCAGCCAAGAGTTTTTGTAACTATAGGGAAAAAATATGTATTTTTTCCTCTATATTCACTATTTACAGTCAACACATGGATATTTTGTTCTTCTCTGGTCACCAAAATGTGTGAAGATTCACTCTACCAAAAACCAATCAATTCCTCAGTCGATACCAGGTCCTCCAATTAAATTCTGAAACTACCTGGAAATAGCATCATAACCCACAGGTTGAGGGCTCAATCCCACAGGAATATCCTCCACTTCAGTTGCCAGGTAACTGCTTATTACCTATACTTCTGACCAACCAGCCATAAATCAAGTCTCCACAATCTCCTCCTAAGGGTTGATTAATTTGCTAGAATGGCTCACAGAACTCAAGGAAACATTTTACTTACATTTACTCAATTATTATAAAGGATATTTAAAAGAGTATATATGAACAACCAGGTGAAAGAGGTACACAGAGCAAAGTATGGGAGACGATGCTTTCTCTGGGCCTGCCATCCTCCAGACACCTCCATGTGTTCAGCTACCCAGAAGTTCCCTGAGTCTCTTCTGGACTTTTATGAAGGTTTCATTATGCAAGCATGACTGATTAAATAATTAGCCATTGGTGTTCAACTCAACTTTCAGCTCCTCTCTCTTCTCCAGAGGTTGAAGTGTAGTGCTGAAAGTCCCAACCTCTGATTAAGCCTCGGTCTTTCAAGTGACCAGCTCCCAGCTTGATGGTGTCTAAGGGCCACCAGCCACTAGTCATCTAATCAGCATTAAAAAACTCTTACCACTCAAGATTCCAAGGATTTTAGGAGTTCTATGCCAGGAAACAGGAATGAAGGCCAAATACATATTTTACAATACCACAATTCCATATTTGGCAAGAGTGTCCTTCTAAAGTAAGAGAGCAATTAAGACATTCCCAGGTAAACAGAAGTTGAGGGAGTTTGTTACTAGCAGAACTGCCCTGCAAGAAATGCTAAAGGGATTCCCGCCACTTGAAATAAAAGGACACTAGACAGTACCTTGAAGCCTTAGGAAGAAATAAACATCTCGGTAAAGGTAATAACATCATCCATCACACATCCCCCCACACACATACAAATAAAATACTTGTTCCAGAGTCCTTGACTCATGTTAATATTTGGGTTAAAAACTTGCACTGCTTAGCACCGGTGTCATCTTGGGAAGTCATTTTACTGTCCTGTGTCTATTTTCTCATCAGTAAAATGGAGAAAATGATACCTCACAGGTTTGTGGTGAGGATTTCAAAATTGAAAAATTCACAATAAATGTTTAGCACAACATCCAGAACTCAGTAAGGGTTACATAAATGTCAGTTAGGCTCATGTCATCATTAACATCTCTGGATGATAGAATCAGGGATGACTTTCATTTGACACTGGGCACACAATGGTACTTTCCAAATTCTCTGCAATGAACATGCATTGCTTTTATGATGAAATAAGAAAACTAAACATTGTTTAAAGCCATCTGGAGGGATGATCCAGCAAGGTGGAAGTTGGCAGGGATGCCAGGTTCTTTAACTAAAGAATGCATCCTCATATGTTTTAGAGCCTCACTCCCTGGAGCTTCCAGTAGGCTTGGACCAGTCCTCTCCAGTGGGCCTGTGTCCTTGTGGAAAAATACAATGCCTCTCTGCCCCGCCATGGCCGGGCCATGGAAGCAGTTCACCATCTGCACTGGGTCCTCCTGACCAGGGCATCAATGCCCAAGTCCGCTATCCAGGCTCTGCCAGCAGCACTGGCCTTTGTCTGGGAGTAACAGCACCCCAGCCAGAGGTCATGGGGCACCTGTAAGTCTGCTGTTCCCTTTCCAGGGTGTCATAGTAGTCAAGGTGATGAGCTTTTGAGTCAGCAGGACTTGGTTCAAAATCATGGTCTGTTACTCTATAAATCTCTAAGGCTCAGCTTCTCTGAACTATTAACTAAGGATAACAACAGCTACCTCTACAATTATAAAGAGGTGAGTTCAACTGGCCAGGTGCAAGGCTCATGCCTGACACTTAGGGAGGTAGATACAAGAGAATTGCATGAGTCCAGGAGACTTGCCTGAGCAACATAGCAGGTCTCATCTTTACAAAAAAAAGTAAAACTCAGTCAGGTACGGTGGCACATGCTTGTAGCTCCAGCTACTCAGGAGGCTGAGACAGAAGGATAGCCTGAGCCTGGGAGGTCAAGGCTGTGACGAGCCACCATTATGCCACTGCACTCCAGCCTGGGTGACAAAGCAAGATTCCAACTCAAAAAAAAAAGAGAGACAGAGAGAAAGAGAGAAAGAAAGAGTGAGAGGTGAGCTCAATGTCCAGCACATCATAACATGCCAAGAGGTCTTTAAAACATCACACTATCACACTTCTCTGTTCATGGCACCCCCGTGACACTCACAAGGAATATCATTTTAAGCTGTAGAAAAATTGACTCACAGACTCCTCAGTTGTTTCCATTCAATATGTATTTGAACACCCAATGGATGGCAGGATACACCAGTAAATAAAAGAGACAAGGATCCCTCCATTCCTGAAACAGAGGGAGATGGCTTACCAACATACATAAAAATAAGTCAATTACACATAGAAATTGAATTCATATAGTGAGTGGGTGTGCTAGAGCTAAAAAGTACACAAGGAGAAAAGGAGAAGAGGGTTGGGTTACAGTGGCGGGAATGAAGTCTGTCCTTAATGGGGTGGTCAAGCAGACTCATTGGGAAGGTGAGACTTCAATACAGGCTGGAAGAAGGAATGGAAGATCTGGGACAAGCACTGGCAACCTCAGGCAGATGTGAGCAGGAGTGGAGGCAGAAGGAACAGCAAGGAGGCTGGAAGGGCCGAGCAAAACAAAAAGTGGGAGCAGAGGAAAGATCAGAGAAGGATAGGGACCAGATAATATGGGACTGCAGTGGTCAGTATAACAAGGACTTGGACTTTGCTCTGAGTTAGAGATAGCCGGAGATTTCGGAGTTAAGGAGAATGCGATCTGAGTTAAATGTTTTAAGTAATGATACACTCAAAACCTACACATGATCCAGTTCCCTTCAGTAAGAACGTCCAGGGTATGGCCAATCTTGTCTCTTCCTAGACTCACTCCATTCTGTTTTCTAAACAGCAGGGGCAAAATCCTAAGCTTGTTCTTCAACCATGGCTAAGCAAAGCTTGTTGTCACAGAGCACTCTGAAAACATAAAGACAGAGGTTCCATGATTGCAAGGATTGGCAAACAGCAGGTAGGACTGGCCTGACATTGAGAAGCATCTTGGAGTTTCATCATAGTATAAAAGTAATCCTTATTGTTCTGATGTGAATGGACTGTGACTCCCACCTCCCATGCCCTCCTCTACCATTATTTTCTGAAGAAAAGATTTTCTGTTTCAGCAAGACTCTCTGGTCCAGTGCAGCATACCACGCTCAAGCACAGGGGCTGCCCCAAGAACCAGCATTCTAGGCACAGGCCACTTTGTCCTCCTTTCATTCACAATCATATGCCATAGGCTAATAAAAAAAGTCATCTTTAGAACTTAGTCCTTCTGACATTTCCCATTCTCTGCATGCAACAAGATATCACATGTACCCTATAAATGTGTACATATATTATGTATCAATACAAACAAATTGAAAGAAAAATGTCATCTTTCCTGGATAGGTCTGAACCTCTTTGATTAAACAATAATGATTTGGGGAAGACAGTGTAGGTCTGATGGGGAAATGTATTTCAAATGGGAAGATCACCCTTCGGTCTTTTGCATCGGGAAGCCAGCCATCAGCAAAGGTTGCCATCATGAACTCAAACCTTCTGTTTTCTAACTCTGGTTATGAGAAGAAGACCAGCATATTATCCTACAAAATCTGGATCCTGGCACAAACACAGAAACACAGAACTACAGTTCTCTCAAATAATAGGATGAAATGACAACCCTTCTTTTCTGAATCTGAGTGTCATTCTAGATGAAAAAAACAGAGTCCCAAGGAAAAATACTTCCACAGCAATCCCTGGACTTATGAGTAATCATAGTACTAAATATTTATACACCAAGGAAGTGCAGTGTGTCTGTCATTCTGGGAAAATGTGCTTGCCAAATTTAGAAAAATCTAAAAGAATGTTCTACCAGGCCCCATGCTTAGTGCAGTGGTTTGAACAAAGCCTTTGTTTTGTCACTTGCAATTCCCTTTGAAACTAAAGTCATCTTTTGGTACAAAATATAAAGGTATCAAAGACAAAGGGTTTACTCATTCTCCTATTTCCCATTTAATCACTGAATACATTTTGTACTTTTTCAGTTTTACATATGAGCAAAACACCAAGGAATGTTAAGAATCAAAACCAAAGCCGGGCTCGGTGGCTCAGCCTGTAATCCCGCACCTTTGGGAGGCTGAGGTGAGTGGATTGCCTGAGCCCGCGGGTCCGAGACCTGCCTGGGCAGCGAGACCTCATCTCTACAACAAATCAAAAAATCAGCCGGGCATGGTAGCACACACCTGTAATTCTGGCTACTCGGAAGGCTGAGACGGAAGGATTGCTGGAGCCCAGCAGGCGAGGCTGCGGTGGGTGGGAGCGGCCACTGCACTCCAGTCTGGGCGACTGAGTGAGACTCCAACTCAAAAAAAAAAAGAATCAAAACCAAAAAAGGGCCTCGTTTGATGAATATAGTTGAAGGCAACCTGGAATTCTTTTATAAATAAGCTAGCTACACAAATATTACATGGTTATCATGAGAAGTCTTAAATAATTGAGAAAAAAGAAGAAAATAACTAAAATGACCCTCAATGCTACAATTCAGACATATTCTCTACTGATTTGGGGAGATTATATTTTGGAGAAATTAAATTTATTTTTGCTTATACAAATATTGACAGTTCCTGTCCTCCTTTTTCATTGAGATATAATTTACCACCCATAAGACTTTTTAATGAAAACCACTTTATTGACATTTTATGGACATGCAACATTACCTGTTTTCGTTCCTACATTTTCTGGTGTTTATAATGGGAGATAATCCAAAAGACGTCTTTTGGCATTTTTTTCTTTCCTTCCTGCTGCTGTCTGAGCATGGCCTCATTATCTGTCCCTGGACTGACCTTAACCATTTCCCTCTCCTTGAGTCTCACTGCCTCTCATCCACTCCCCATTCTGCCTGCCATGGAGTCTTCTTTAGTTCACAAATCTGACTCATTCCTCTCTGAGCCTTATTTTCTGGTTCCCTCTGCATTTCTTCATGGTGTGAGGCCTTCCTGTTTTGCCCAGCAGTGGTCCTCTGGCCACCACAACATGCCAGGTCTCTGCAAATTCACAGCTGTCTTCTTTGTTGGTCCCACCCCACAAACTACTCTTCCTGCACTTTGTCCCCTCTTCTTCTATTTTCTTCTCTGATGTTCCAAGCACACAAATATGCCTCTCTGACAGGCTCGCTTACTCTATCTGCATCTCCGTGACAGCTTCACATAAACACATGCTTCAGTGCTGATCTTCCCACCACACTGCAGCTCCGGAAAAGTAGGGTTGGGGCCTCTTGAGGTTTGTATTTCTAACATTCCACAAGGTATGTGGCATACTGCAAAGATTCAATAAACATTTGTTGAATACATTGATCTTGAAAGCCACACTGTGTAGCAGGAAGGAAGGACTCGCTGTTCTTATTTTACACATGGGGAAACTACAGCACAAGGTGACCCTGCAGCTCTTGGGTCACCCCACTGGGATTCACACTTAGACGTTGTCTAACACTAAAGCGACTTTCTTTTTACAAGACCAAAGCCACTTAAATTGTGGCCAGGAAGGGAAAAAGGCTTAATCTCCTGCCCCTCCTCTGGATTTCTGTAGTTTTTTAACAAGTTGTTTTACTATCAAAAACGTAATTGATGGAAGTAATACTCTGGTTAACTTCTATAAGGTGATGAATGCTTCAAAACTTGTATTCTCATGGGGGAAACACTGTTAGACATTCTATTCAATGACTGAAGTTCAAAATCCAGTCCATCTCCCTACTCCGAACCCCTCTTTGCCCTGCTCTCCCCTAGCTACACCTATCTCCTGCTTGCTCAGTCCAGTACTGAAGACAGCCCCTCAAGCTCTAATGAACCCCTGGGATTCAGCTCCCTCCATCTCTTTTGGACACTGAATCCTTTCCTCTTAGCAGGAGGAACGAGGACTGGACAGTATCCTTGGAGAACGCAGGACACTGACTTCCAGTGTGGTTCCCCTGAGTCTGAATTCAGAGACACTATTTCCAAAGAAGTTGGAGGCAGAATGAATAGAACTTCTTTCAAAAGGAGAAAAGTCATGATACATTTATCTTCCAAGCCCCCCCCATTGAAGCTATTTTTATTTCCTTCAAGTGTCTCTGAGTCCAAATAAATTCAAGGAACTGCACAAGTTCATAGTTTTCACATGTTCCAACTTTGACAAAACACATGATGTCATGTGAAAATAGATCCAGCCTGTCCTAATTGTTTCACAGACCCACAGCATCAGTTCAGGAATAAGAACTCTGCCAGTGTCCACAGATGGCTTCTGAGCACCCATGAGCCCCTGCACAGTAAGTGTCAGGAATAAAAGCAAGCTGGGCTTGGTGGCTCAGCCTGTAATCCCTCGCCTTGGGAGGCTGAGGTGAGTGGATTGCCTGAGCCTGCGGGTTCGAGACCTGCCTGGGCAACTTGGTAAGACCTCATCTCTACAGTAAATCAAAAAATCAGCCGGGCATGGTAGCACATGCCTGTAATTCCGGCTACTTGGAAGGCTGAGGTGGAAGGATCGCCAGAGCCCAGCAGGTTGAGGCTGCGGTGGCCGGAAGCGACCACTGCACTCCAGTCTGGGTGACGGAGTGAGACTCCAACTCAAAAAAAAAAAGGAAGAAAAGCAGGGGTCAAGTTTGGGTTCAGGCTACACACATCAATCAGCAAAGAAACAGTAGAAATGACTATCAGTGCAATGCAACTTCCAAATGGAAAATAAGAATGTCACACATAACATTAAAGAGAAATCTGGACTTCAGCATAAACAACACATCAGAAATCTACATCAGCATCTACATGAGCATACCTGGCCTGTTTCAAAAGTAACATCTTGCCAGAACTCTCAGAGAATCTTATTAGAGGAAAAAAAAATTCTCATGAAGGATGGAGTGGGAAAAACAATCACCCAGATCTGAAAAGCTGTTTACAAACTGTTCTCACTTAAAGAATGCATGTGTAGAAAAACCAAAGAGCTACATCCCAAAATGGGTCACCCAGAAGTGAAAAGAATAAATCACGACCTCAAATAAATGGCAAATTCTATCTCCGGGGCCAGAAGGCACAGTGGACAGCCATAGGCCTTCAGAACCAAAACAAGGAGATGGCAGGAGAGAAGACACACCATTTCATGTGGATTCTATCTAGCAAGGTGTTACAGAATAGCCTGCCAATTAGGAGAGATGGTGTTCACCAGAGAGTCATTTTCCTTATACTCAAGGATGCAGTGTTACACCTTCTGAAAGACTTTCCCTAGTCTTCATTCATTCACTCGATATAAACTGAGCTTTGGCAAGCACATGGAGCAATATGACTCCTGCATACACTTGATAGTCAGACCAATGGAGACACAGAGAGCAGGCAGGGTCCAGTGTACACATGCACCCAGGAGAGGCTGTATGGGTTAGCCTTCTCCAGAGAGAGCCAGAAAAATACAAATACATACATGAAGAGAGAGACAGAAACAGACACACACACACACACACACACACACACACACAGAGAGAGAGAGACAGAAACTGAGAGACAGAGACAGACACGACAGATAAATTTCAAGGAAGTGTCTTACCAAATCATGGAGGCCGGCAAGTCCAAAACCTACACAGTGTAAGTCTTCAGGCTGGAACCCCTGATGTTGCAGTCTTGAGGCACAATTTGTTTCTCTTCAGGGAAGCCTCAAGACCTTTACAATTAAAACTACAAAACACTGCTCAAAGAAATTAAAGATGACAAAGCAAGTGGAAAATATTCCATGCTCATGGATTGGAAGAATCAACATTGTGCAGATGTCCATCTTACCTAAGGCAATCTACAGATTCAATGCAATACCTATCAAATTACCAGCAACATTCTTCTCAGACCTAGAAAAAACAACATAGGAATTCATATGGAAACATAAACAACCAAGAATAGCCAAAACAATCCTCAGCAAAAAAAAAAAACAAAGCAGGTGGTATCACATTACCAGACTTCAAACTTTACTATAAACCTACAATCATCAAAACAGTGTGGCATTGTTATAGGAACAGGCATATAGATCAATGGAATAGAATTGAGATTCCAGAAGCAAAACCTCAATTTCTCAATCAACTCCTCTTCGACAAAGCCTCCACCACCTACCACTGGGGAGAGGAGAACCTATTCAGTAAATGGTGCTGGGAAAACTGGCTGACCACATGCAGAAGATTGAAACAGGACCCCTATTTATCCCCATACACTAAAATTAACTCCAAATGGATCAGAGACCTAAATGTAAAACCTCAAACCATAAGAACCTTAGAAAATGAAGGACATACTCTCATGGAAATTGGAACTGGCATCCAATTCCTGAGCAAAACCCGAAACCCACAGGCCATAAGGGATAAGATAGACAAGTGGGACCTCATTAAACTGACAAGTTTCTGCACAGCCAAATAAACCATCAAGAGAACAGGGAGACAGCCCACAGACTGGGAGAAATTATTTGCCAACACCAGGTCTGTCAAAGGCTTAACATCTTGGATCTACAAGGAACTCAAACATGCTGAAAAGAAAAAAACAAGAACCCCATTATAAAATGGGCAAAAGATATGAACAGACACTTCACAAAGGAAGACATCCAAGCAGTCAACAGGCACATGAAGAAATGCTCAACCTCACTAATCATCAGGGAGATGCAAATCAAAACCACACTGAGATACCACCTAACTTCAGTCAGAATGGCAATTATCAATAACTCAAAAAATAACAGTTGTTGGAGAGGGTGTGACAAAAAGGGAACACACCACCTGCACCTCAGTCTCCATGCTTTCCTTTCTTACTTCCTCCTCCATCATTCATGGACTTTATATGTTTCTTTCTCCCTACCACTTTCCCTTCTAGTTTGAATATTTTCCAACTCTGTTTGCATAGAGTTGGAGCCAGTTATTATATTTATACTCTATGAAGGTGTCATGAAGAAGAAACTAAATTACATTTGCTCTGCTGTTCTTACATCTGAGGATGATGACTCTGATCACAATGGATGATTTATTCCATCTTCTATGACCCAGTTTTATGAACAATGGTATGAACTTATAAAACAACCTGTCAGGTATACAGAACACATCCACAGTTTTAGAAAAGTCTCCTCAGCCCCAACCCCTACACAAAGATTTACAGAGATTAAAGATGAGATCATCTTTAGCTCCATATCACCAGTTCAGGACCCTAAAGATCCAGTTCTCAAGGATTCATGAGGGTCACCTCTACCTGCCATAATGAACCTTCAAGATGTCTTATCAGAAGTGCTACATCTTTTAGAAAATACAAACTGATAATATAATGTAGGATTGTGTGGTCCAATAAGGGACACTATTTAAAGTCATTAAAATTAAATACGGTTTAGAACTCAGTTTCTCAGTTACACTAGCTATATTTCAGTGACTCAATCACCCATGTGACTATTGTCTTCTGTATGGAGGACATAGGTCTACATTGCAGGACGTTCTATTAGGAAGATTCAATCTAGAGTCTACACACAAAGGCCCTTTTCAAACCAGCAAGTAAGAAAATGCCATTCTTGGCAATGATCATTGGGAATTTTTATTTTAGACGATAATTTTCTCTTTTGACTATAGTGTGAATTCTGTCTTTAATTCTTGAGTCAACTGGACATACTTGCCTTAAAGCTAACTATTTCCAT
>NW_007042239.1:0-124431 GCF_000164805.1 Carlito syrichta
CGAACCCATGGGCTCAGGCAATCCACTCACCTCAGCCTCCCAAAGGCGCAGGATTACAGGCTGAGCCACCGAGCCCGGCTGGAACTAGAGTCTTTAATACCGAGTGACCTCTGACAGAAACAAAGAGTTGAGTATCACATGTTCTCACTCATATAGTGGACCTTGATCGTCCAATGTATTACCATAAGAAAATGACTGACAGTGGTGGGAAACTATGGTGGGGAAGGGAAGGGAGATGGAAGTAATGGTAATAAATATCTGTCTGGGGACAGAGAGACACCTCTTATCAACAAGGGTGCCTGAACAAAGCATATTTGTATACCTAACCCTTAACTGTATCCCACAGTATCATAATAAAAAATTGATTATAAAAAATAAAAATTAAAAAACAAGTATTCCAATAAGAACATGCACGTACATGTCTGCAGCAGCAATATTCACAATAGTCAAAATGTAAAATGTCCCAAATGTTCATCAGTGAATGAATGAATTGTGACATATACATACAATGAACTATTATTCCAAAAGTCACATATTGTATGAAGCCCTTTATACGCAATATCTGGAAAAGATAAATCCATAGAGACAGAATACAGATTGGCAGTTGCCAGGGGTTAGGAAGTAGGGGATAGTGAGGAGGAATTGCTTAATGGGTATGGAGTTTTACTTTGGAGTAATGGAAATATTTTGGAACTAGACAGAGGTGGTGGCTTTACAAGATTGTGAAGATACAATGTGATTTGTCAACTGTAAAATGGTTAAGTTTATATTATGTGAATTTCACCTCAATACATTATTTTTTAAACTTTTTAAAAAAGTTAAACCAAGCAGCAGACCAGGAAAAGCAAATGCACAGAACTTGCACCATGTAGCTCCATATTGTAAGTGTAGATTTCTTTCTGGTCCTTAAGTGTTTTGTGTCAGGCCTTATGAATCTATTCTTGCACATGCTTGACTTAGGCAGAACTTATATTCAGAAGTTGAGTCTCATTCATTCTATGATTCTCTTGTTGCCAGAATTTCTCCTTTAAATTTCCAGCTGATCTTCTATCCCTAACAGGTACCTTGAGACAATAAATCTGTTTTTCCACTGCTGTTTCTCTCAGCCATAGCCATAGGGGTCATGAAGTGTCTTCAGACCAGATAACTACAAGCCCATAACTCTTACCCTTGCTGTTGCAGTTTTTTTCTTTCTTTCTGTTTTTGTGTTCATTCCAGTGCCTTTTTACACATTTTTACAAATCAAGTTTTATAATTGTATCTGTGAAAGGTTTTGTGTGACCACTTCATTCCTCCACAATTACCAGAAGCTTCTATACTTTAAAATTATACCAACATTATTATAAGTGCTTCCTTTTCATCAAATCCACAATATGAGAAAAGTTTCCAAATAAAAACCAGGTATTTTTTATATTCTTAATACGAACATCTCACTTTATTCCTCAGAATAGCTAAAAGCATAATCAAACTCATATGCACTGTCAAAAACTGACTTTTTTATTATCAGCTTTATTAAAATATAATTCACAAACCACACAGTTTGCACATCCAAACCATTGTACAGTTCAATGGTTCTTAGTATATTCAGTTTTTCAACCCTTACCATAATTAATTTTAGAACATTTCCATCAGCCCAAGAAGAAACCCTCTATCTTTAGTTATTACCCTGTAACTTCCTCATCCCTTCTTCCCCCCAGCGCCCCAGACCTAGGCAGACACTTAACTTCCCATTTCTATAGGTTTGTCTATTCTAGATATTTTAGGTAAATTAAATCACATAATATATAATGTTTTCAAGGATCATTCATGCTGTAGCATGTATTAGTACTTCTCTTATATAGATGAATTATATATTGCATTTTATTTATTCATCCAATTGATGAAAATCTAAGTTGTTTCCATTTCTTGAATATTATAAATAATACTGCTATGAACATTTGTGTACAGGTTTTTGTGTGGATGCATGTTTCCATCTCTCTTGAACATATACCTAGGAGTGGAATTGATGGGTCAAATGGTAACTGTATTTCACTACTTGAGGAACAGCTAAATTATTTTCCATAATGGCTGTACCATCTTATATTCCCATCAACAGTATTCAGTTTTCATCTCTCAATATCCTGGATAATATTTGTTATTATCTGTCTTTTTATTATAGCAATCCTAGTGAGTGTGAAATAGTATCTCATTGTGATTTGATTTCCTGATTTCCATGTCCTGATAGCTAATAATGTTGATGTTTTTAGTGGACAATTCTGTATCTACTTTAGAGAAATATCTATTCAGATTCGTTGGCCATTTTAAAAATTGGGTTCTATGTCTTTTCATTATTGGTTCATAGGGGTTCTTTATATAGTACAGATAGAAATCCCTTATCAGATGCATGATTTGCCAATATTTTCTTCTATTCTATGGGTTGTCTTTTCATTTTTTTGATAGTGCCCTTTAAAGTATAAAAGTTCTTACTTTTGTCACTCCAATTATCTATTTTTTTCCTTTTTTGTTAATGCTTATGGTGACATATTTAAGAAACCATTGATAAATCGAAGGTCACAAAGACTTACTTCTCTGTTTTCTTCTAAGAGTTTTATAGTTTTGTCGATTACATTTAGGTCTTTGATCCATTTCAAGCTAATTTTTTTATATGGTGTAAGGTAGAGGTCCAACTTCATTCCTCTGCATGTGGATATCCAGTTGTCCCAGCACCATTTGTGACTATTCTTTTCTCATTGTTTTGGCGCCTGTTTCCAAATCAATTAACTACAAATGTAAGGGTTTATTTCTAGATTCTCCATTCTACTCCATTTACCTATATGTCTATCTTTATGCCAGTATCACACTGTCTTGATGACTGTTGCATTGCAGACAGTTTTGAAATAAAAATGCCTTAGTCTTCCAACTTTGTTCTTCTTTTTCAGCATTTTGGTTCTTGTAGGTCTCTTGAACTTCCATATGAATCTTAGGATCAACTTATCAATTTCTACAAAGAAGCCAGCTGGGATTCTGAATTGGGTTGAATTTATAGGTTAATTAGGGAAGCATTGTCATGTTAATACTAGTAAGACTTCCAATCTACGAATACCGGATGCCTTTCTATTTACTTAGACTGTGTTTAATTTCTTTCAATAATGTTTTGTAGTCCTTTTTAAAAAATATTTTAGAGTTGCAGGGTACATGTGAAGATTTGTTACTTAAGTAAATTGCATGAAGCTAAGGTTTGGGCTTCTAGCAAGCCCTATTCCCCCCCGCCCCCTCCCCCCCAATAGTGGACATGGTACCCAATGGGTGCTGTGCCCCTT
Organism: Carlito syrichta; assembly: GCF_000164805.1. Taxonomy (NCBI): domain Eukaryota; kingdom Metazoa; phylum Chordata; class Mammalia; order Primates; family Tarsiidae; genus Carlito; species Carlito syrichta. Next base: position 3,300 of record NW_007042239.1, read on the forward strand.
ATCCCCAGCCCTCCCTTTTAGCAGTGCCCTGTGTCTGTTGTCCCTGTCTTTATGCCCACATGCCCAATGTTTAGTGTTCACTTATGAGTAAGATCATGCAATATTCAGTTTTTCTTTCTGTGATAGTTCACTTAGAATGATGGTCTCCAGCTGCATCTATATTACTGTAAAGGACATGGTTCCATTCTTCTTTATGATTGCTGATTTGTAGTCTTAAGAATGTAAGTTCTGTACTTTCTTTGTTAAATGTATTCCTGGTGGGTACTCTTAAAGCCCAGCCCCAAAATTATTTGTATCCCCCAAAGGTATTGAAATTTTAAAAAATGTATTCCTAAGTACTTTAATCTTTTTGACAATATTGTTAATTGAATTGTTTTCTTAATTTCATGTTCAATTTGCTCATGTTCAATTTGTTCTATATAAAAATACAATTGATTTTTGTATATTAATTATGTATCCTCTAACCTTGCTGAATTTATTAGTTCTAATAGCTTTTAGTGAATTCCTTAGGATTTTCTATGTACAAAATCATGTGATCTGCAAACAGACATCATTTTACATCTTCCTTTAAAATCTGGATACCTTTCATTTCATTATCTTGTCTACCTCCCTGGACAGAACTTCAGTACAATGTTTACTAGAAGTAGTGAGAGTGGACATTCTTGTCTTATTCCTATCCTTAGGGGAAATCTCAGTGTTTTATGACCTATACTGATTGCTTATATTACATGTAAGTAAGCTGTGCGTTGACTGCAGTTCAGTTGCAAATGTGCTCAGTCCTTCTTAGCTTTACTTCATAGACATAGATGTCTTATCATTATAGGACTTATCTTGGCTACACTATTCTCTTGGCAGAGTGCAAAAACAAAAGGAAAAGTCAAACCACATAATCACCTTAAATCTCTACTTGGATGTGGCATATGTCATATCTACTAACATTCTATTGGCCAAGGCATGTCAGTTGAGCCCAAAATCAATGAAGCAGGAACCTGTAGTCTTCTCAAAAAAGGCACATCAAGTCACCAGGCACTGAAGAGGGAAATATAATCCTCTTACAGGATAGGTGAGAAGTAAATAACTGTGAACAATATCAGCATCAGCCCTGTTAAGTCTATATCTAATTTTCTCTAACGACCTCTAGGAATTACAGAAAATTATTAAGCAATAAATTCAATTAATGATCTTAACACAAAAAAACAATGAAACCAGCTATTTTTTGTGACCATGACCACTCTTTAAAAATTGTCCAAGATCACAGAGAAGACAATATAGGAAAACCTATTTCTTAAAAAACTTGAAAATAAGAGAAAATGATTGTATGACTTGCTTAAATATCATGACATTATATTTTCTTTTTTAAAAAAGAAAGTATATTTATTCATTTCTTATTTGCATAAATTTTAGGGATACAAGTGTAATTTTGTTACATGTATAGATTGCATAGTGGTGAAGTGACAATGGCAGTGGACTTTTTTTTTTTTTTGAATTGGAGTCTCATGGAGTCTCACTCCATCGCCCAGGCTGGAATGCAGTGGACACACATGGCCACCCCAGCATCCACCTACTGGGCTCAGGCAATCCTTCTGCCTCAGCCTTCCAAGTAGCCAGAACTACAGGCACGTGCTACCATGCCTGGCGAATTTTCTGATTTATTGTAGAGGCAAGGTCTCACCAAGTTGCCCAGGCTGGTTGTAAACCCCTTGACTCAGGCAATTCTCTCGCCTTGGCCTCCCAAAGTATAGGGATTACAGGCTTGAGCCACCATACCCGGCCGGCAGTGGGCTTTCTAGTAAGCTTGTCAGTCACCTCTCTCGAGGTTTCTAACTTTGACTATCCACAACTAATTATGATTCACATTTTATTTTTATAGAGTTTAACTTCAAGAAAACTACTAAGATGCGGTTTAGTTTTGGGGGGAAGCTTGGTTCAGGAGATAGCCCCCCAAATTTCAGTTTATTGCACAATAAAACAGCCAAAAATGAATCGAACTTAGTAATCTCATTCTGGCTTTTTTTTTCCCAGCTGACTACATGAGTCCCTGCTTTTCAAATGCTCTTTGAACTAGCATTCTTGTATACTTGCTGGTTCCTTCACTAATTGGTTAAGTAAGCCTTTGACATATGCTAACAATTGACTTTGCCTAAGACTTGTGCTTTCATAGACATTATAAAACCCTGAACTCCTCTCCCTCAAATTTCCCATCTATCCTCTGTACACCCATAGCACCCTGTACGCTATTTACACTGTATAGGAATTGACTATTAATTTATCTCCTTTCTTTACCAGACTGTGAGTACCTTGACAGAGATCTTGCCTTACTTGATTACAGATCTCCAGGGTCAAGTGCAGTGTCTCTCACATTGTACATGATCAAACAATGTTTGTAGAATGATTGTTCTGTAATTGCTGCAAGGCAAATAAATAAATGAATAAATGAATCAAGAAAACCTGGTCTCTAGAATACAGGGTAATTATCATAATAAACATAATAGTTAAAGGAAAAAATATAGTGTAGCTTGTTTCACTTTCAGGAAAGCCAATATGAGATTCAAATTTAGGATACAAGATGGAACTAGAGTCTATAATACTGAGTGACCTCTCACAAAAACAAAGGTCCGAGTATCACATATTCTCACTCATATAATGGACCTTGAACATCCAACCTAAAACTATAAGAAAATGACTGACAGTAGTGGGAAACTATGAGGGGGGGGGAGGGAGATGGGATTAACGGTAGCAAATATCTGTCTGGGGATGGGGAAGCACCTCTTATCAATAGGGTGCCTGAATGAAACATATTTGTATACCTAACCCTTAACTGTACCCCACAACATCATAATAAAAAATATTGATTATAAAAAAAAAAATGAATGTGCATTCATTTTCCTAAAGCTTCCTTGTTTCATGAAATAACTCACTAGAGTTATATAAAACAATATGGATCCCCTTCTGTGTTTAAGTGCTTCTTATTAACTACCTGAGTGGGTTGGTTTCAGAATCTGCTGACAAAAGATCAGAAATGAAAGTGTGAATCAATGAGAAAACTATTTGATTTGTTGCATGGGTACCTGAAAGAGCTTTCCAAGAACATATTTAGCATGTAAAGTGAACCAGGAGTACAGGGTAATGAAGAAGTTTTGCTTACAGGGTAATAGCTCTCTGACCTCTAAATGCTTTGGATTTTTTTTAAGTAGGGGGAGGGAAGAATAAATGTTGTTTCTATACTTCATTTCAGCACCTAGAAGAATGCTTGCCATCTTATTTCATTTACACCTTGTCCAGGCCCCCCTTCGCTTCTAGAACAAAGTGTTCTCCCATCTTTTCTCAAAAGAGGACATATTATTAGTAATGTTAACATTTAACTAACCTACATGAATAAACATTTTAAGGAAACATTTTTGCCATTTTAATTTTAGCATGTGTCTACAAGGGGCCCGCCCTTCAAAAGATAATTCCAGGGATTTTTTTGGGGGGGGGTCTCCTCGTATTTCATACCTTAGTGACTTTAATGCCTCACTAAAGCAGAGAGCACATGTTGTACATCTATTTTTTACTTTGTTGTGTTTTTTTGGGGGGACGGGGGTCGAAGTCTCACTCTGTTGCCCAGGCTGGAGTGCAGTCGCACGCTCATGGCCACTATTTTTTACTTTGACAAGACTTTATTTGGGTTAATAGGCAGGGTTGGAATTTCCCTGGACATAACCTGCAGGGAGCAGTGGGTTGTGGCCCTTGAAATATTCATAATGACTTCATCTTTCAATACCATGAGAGTAAAATGATTGGGAGGACTGCACGAAAGGTCCCTCTGGCTGATGTCTTCTATTATCCAAAATGTTCTTTCTTCAAAGTTTACATATTCCTATTCTTAGGACATTAGACATCTATATTTTATGTCTGCCAACAGAATTGAAAAGTTAGAGAGACCCTGGGAGGATTTTTCAGGTGAATTGTCTCAATGAGTGTTATTTATGTTATAAGAAGAAAAAATGTATTGGAAAAAATTTTAAGCTCCAATGTTTTTAAAAGTTGCTCTAAGCTAACATCCTACCCAAAATAATGACACTACCAAAATAAAACATGAGAATTTTCATTAGCCAACTCATTTTCTGTCAAAACTATACCAATCTTGAAAAGAAAAAAAATCTCTGCTATTTGTCCAGAGTTATAGAAAGGGAGTGACAGGCATTATGATATAGAGACCAACCTGAAAATGCATTTATTCAGGCTCCTGGTAGGGAAAGCATGCCTGATTAGCTTAACAGCCATCTCCAATTTATCAATAAGCTTTATTCCAAATTTTTTGTAAACCAACTGTTTGAAACTCAGAATACATTTTTCCATAAGAACAAAGGGTGGTTAAGGGCTCAGACCAGCTCTCCAAAGCCTATGACCTCAACCATGAGACTAGTATTAATAGTATTAGTCTGTATTCTGGGTCCTGAAAGCAATAGGCTGCAGTATAAGAGAGAAGAGGAAAAGGGTCTCCTTTCCCTTCCCGTTGCAGAGCAATTCACGAAAAAATTTCCCAGAAGTCCAAGCTTAGATGCAGCACCCTCTGTTCTCCTAATATTCCTCTCCCGATGTCTTTAACCTCTCCCAAACCCCTCAAGGCTATCGAAACCCCTAGTCTTGAATATGTGTTGGGGGAGAAAATAGTTGACTGAGCAGCTGGTATTAGAGATCCAGTTATGATCTTACATATAAGACATGAACACCAACTCTAGACAAACTGAGACACAAAACAAGTGCTCTGTTTATGGAACTTAGATCCAGTTATGGTTGGCCATAAAGGAAAGGAGAAAAATCCTATTAACAAAATCATCTGCACTCACGGTTGAAGCAGCACCAGCACTAAGACTAATGTTGAGCTACTGAAATACTTATCTAGTATGTTTCATAATCCTCCAGCCCAGGGACAGGATTGGGCCCAGAGACTAAATTTGGGGCTCAGTTTAGAGGTTAATGGTCCAAGTGAGATGAACTGAAGAACCACAAGGGAAGGGAGTCAAGGAAGTAATAATGATGCTGATCTGACACAACATATTTCTGTTCATTTGGAGGAAATGCCAGGCCATTCTTTCAACAAATATTTATTGAAAACCTACAATATGGCAAGTACTATGTTAGATGCTAGCATTACACAGTCCCTGCACTCGTGGAGCCTATATTCTACATCAGTATGGAAGAGTTCAGCGAGACCAAACAAATTCTCAATGAAGCAGGAGGAGGGAAAAACACAACTGCTCCAAACTACTCCTGCTTAGATTTCCAAACAGGCCACCTCATGTTTTAGAGGTGAGTAAATTGCAAACTATTCAAGAGTCAAACAGTTAAATATCAACTGCAACATATTCCTCCTACAATGAAACTAGAAGAAACACAACAAATAAAACCTGAAGTTTAACTTCATAAATCAGACCAAGGTAAAACCGCCAATTGAGTTTAGGTCTGTTTGGCAACTTTCCTACTTCTTTCACCTTCAAGGAGCCATCTGAGCTGTCCACTGTGGCTCCCTCCCAGAAACAGGCTGTGACCTTTTCTCTGTGTTTTTGCCTAGACACGCATACCAGCCCCACCTCCCAGGGCTGTCCTAAGAATATAAGAGCATGATGGGGTGGAATCAGAAATCATTCATGTTTCAGGGCTAGTGAGACTATTGATTGCTCCCTCCCATAACACCTTACCTTAATAAATATGCACATCTCCAGAAGTCCCTGAAAAGTGCTCCATTGTGAGAATTCACCAACACAGCTAGATAGTAGCTATTTTGAAGCCAAGGCCTTTCATGGCTCACTCATATTATACTTGTAGACAACTACCCACCTCACCTACGTGTGTACATAACCATGGTCTAGAACTCAAAACCTTTGAGGAGTTGATACCCCAAGGAGCATTCCATCCTTTAATATCAATTTTAAAAAACTATCCTTTATCAAGCTCTATATAAATATGTACCAGGCACCATTCTAAGCACTTTGTATAAATCATCACATTTAATCCTTGGGACAACTGTATAAAATGGAGGGAATCAAGCAAATCACAACCAGTTTTCTCATTTTATAAATTTTATAAATGAGAAAATTCATCTAAAAAAAAAGTCAGGAAAAGGGAAAAAAAGGTAAGGTGGGACAAACAGAAAACAAAGAGCAAGATGTCAGATTTAAACAAAACCACTTCAATAATTACATTAAGTGTATAGTTTAAACACTCCAACTAAAAGGCAGAGACTGTCAAATTGGATTAAAAGAAACACATGCTCAATATATAGAAAAAGTATGCCATGCAAATACAATAAAGAAAGAGAGGCTACATCAATATCAAAGTAGATTTCAGAATAAGGAATATTACCAGAGATAAAGAGGAACATTTCTTTTGATTAAGGAGTCAGTTCTCCAAGACTACATAATCTTCAATGTGTATGCACCCAATAAACATTTCAAAACACATGAAGCAAAAAAAAAATAAGATAAATCCACAACTTTAGTTATAGATTTCAGTATGCTTTTCTTAGTAACTGACAGACCAAGGAGACAGTAAATTAGCAAGGATACAGAAGATGTGAAATACTGTCAACCAACTTTACCCAACTGGCATTTCTAGAATACTACATCCCACAAGAACAGAATACACATTTTTTTTTCAAGCATATGTGGAATATTCACCATGGTAGATCAGTTACTAGGCCATAAAGCAAGTCTCAGTAAATTTAAAAGGATTTAAATAATTCCAGGTATGTGCTTTGACCACACAAAACTAAACTAGGTAACAATTACAAGGCTATCCAGAAAAATCTCCAAATATTTGGAAATTAAGCAACACACGTAGGTCAAAGAAAAAATAACAAGAGAAGTTGGAAACAATTTTGAGTCGAATGAAATGAAAATACCACATATCAAATTTTCGGGATGCAGTTAGCACAGTGGTTAGAGGGAAATTTATTGCATTATTAAACACATATACAATTACCACTATCAGTGTATTTTTCAAGGAAAGCAAGAAATGGAGGACAAATTTCAGTCCTGAACACAACTCCAATTATAGAAAGCGAACCACTGCAGATGTTAAAGGAGAAGGTTTAAGTGGTATTAAAAAAAAAAAAGGCTTAAACTTCAACTGCTTATCTTGGTAGCAGATGCCTGCTAATAAGAGGTTTTCCAGGTAGGCTAGAAAAGTCAGGGGTCAGTGAACAAGAGCAGCATGGGGTAGCAAAGTTGATGAACTCTGATCCTAGGACAGAGGATGGGGCTCTTGATTTTAAAATATATAGTTATAGGCATGGGTTGCCTCTAGGACCTAATATATTTATCTCCTCCAGAAACAAGAGGCTTTACCTGGATTCTGTTCAAAATTAAGGCAAGAACAGAGACACTGATATTGCATGCTGGTTAAACTCTCTAATTCCCAAACATCATCCATATATTAGAATCACCTGATACTCTAGGCCCCACACCAAGAAAATGTGATTCAATGTATTTGAGGTGGGGGCCTCCTAAGTTTCTCAATTCTAATGATTCCAAGTTTGCAAACTATGGTATAAATATTACCACTAAGAGCAATTTCTATCAGTTATTGAGTACCTGCCATGTATTAGGTCCTGTTTTAGGTGTTTTACATGTATTGTTACATTTAATTAATTAGCAGAAGGGCGTTGTGAAGATCAGGTGAGGAAGTTAACTAGCTTCAGTGAATTTCATCCCCACTCAGAGGAATAGAAATGGACAAGGAAAATCATTTTGACATAGAGGTAATTTTCAATTACTTATAAAGATGTGAAAAATGTGATTAATACCAATTAAAGCAATAAAAAGACTGGTGACATCAGGCTTAGTTATTTTTTAAAATACAAAGATCCTTTCGTAGTCTGTGTGATTGAGTGTTCAGACTCATGTGTAAGATGTGCCTCCCTCAAACCTTGTTATGATGTTGACATATTACCCATCTGATATGAAAAATAAAGACCAAAAAAAGAAAAATCTTGAGGCAGCATGGAAAAAGTTAGAGTGCATTTGTCTCTTAAATCTGATCTAATCTTGGGCTAGTGTAACAGGTTGGCTTCAAAGATTCTGCATAATACCAGACTTGGTCTGAATTCCAAGTTCAACATTCTACCAGTGCCAACTTAGAGTTAAGCTAAACCCCAAAAGACCTATCCTAAGTCTAAATAGAAATCAACTGGCTTCATAAAAGCCCAAATCCTTCATAAAGCCTTCCTAGATCAACCTATTGTGAACAAACCTGCCAAATCACTGAGCCTGAGGTAATTCTGCATATTCACCATCCTTTTAAGATGTACCTGGTCCCCAGATGCATGTGGTATGGACACTTTATTCATTTTATATTTTGTTTTCTGCTTATATCTTGTAAGCACGATTTGTCTATATTATTGATGTCTTGGGTCAATTATTCTGGAAAGCACAAAAGATGTCTGTATAATAGCACCTAGCAGTGGCATATTCAATTACAATTCATAAATGTTCTTTGACAATAATGACATATGTAAGTACTGTTACATACTGCATGAAAATTAGGATCATGAAGGGTTTTATCATTCTGGTTAAAATGTAAGAAAATTTTGTGGGAAGAGAGGTAACAGCAGCTCTTTTTCAATGTGATACTCAAGTCCAAGTACATCTAGCTGTCATTTGACAAAAACCAGAGGTCAGACTAAGCTAAAGTACCAGGTCATTTTCTAGCTCCAATCCCTGAAATGAAAGTTATTTCTGATTTGCAATTATGTATTTCTCAAGTTTATGTCCCCTATGCTTAATCAGAATCTTCTGCTTTCCTTCTCCTTCCTCTACTAGCCATATCCAGTTAGCAACACATCAAAATAATTAAATTTTTAAAGCCTGATCCATGTAGAAATGGCCATTACAGCTTAAACCAGTACCTAAGAATGAAAGAACAGTATTTATTCTTATATTAAGATGTTATCTTCTCAGGTTGCCACACTTCCTTTAGTCACTACTTCCAATATCCCTTTTTTCCCCCAATATGCTTTCTCTTGTTACGATCATGTCTACTTGTGTCTATAAATATAATAAAACCTGCATCCAATTAGCATGAATAAGCATCGTTTAAGCAGTTTTTATTCTCAACTCTAAACCCAATAAAATCTCTTTTGACCCTGACAGTGACTCTAGAAATGTTACTTTAATTTTAAAAATTAAACATTTAAACCATGCTTTTGATAAGTGATGAGAAAGATTATTAAGTGGTTACAGTAGTATAAGTTTCATTAGACCAAAGAGGCAGCCTCAGAGATCAGTGTCCATAAAAATGAAACAAAGGGTCAGGCACAGCTTTTACACTGAGATGTTATTCATATTACTTGTATCATAGGAACCAAATAATGGTTTCATGTTTTCTCATCTTTACAAACATACTTATAAAAAGACTATCATAATCTGTCGGGGGATGGGAAAACACTTCTTATCTACAGGGTGCCTGAATGAAACGTCATTGTACACCTAACCTTTAACTGTACCCCACAAAACCATAATAAAAAATACTGATTAATGAAAAAAAAAAAAAAGACTATCATAAACCCCAGTTTAAAAACCCTGTCTCAAATACTCAAAAATATTTTCCTGGACTGAAACAAATCAGGCACCTACATGCCTGCACCACGTTTACCATTGTAGAAATACCCTTACTGTAATTGGCTAACACTCAGGACAATTATAAGATACATCTCTTTATTTTATAAGACATGGCTTCTTTGAGAATGTAAAGGAGAAATTTCTTTCAGGCCTCAGTGCCAGGAAACAGTCTTCTCCACTACAAGTAGCTCTTTAGTTGATGGACACCATAATTCCTGTAACTGACCACATTACCTTCTCTTTGTGGCCTGCCAGTTTCGCAGAGCAGATTCAATTGCACATGACACTATTGGGTAATAACATTATTTAGGTTATTAATTTCACCCAGAAACCAAATTTTCTCATTTAAAGTATTGTATGTTTGTTCATAAATCCTTTTTTAGAACATGGTAGGGTAGAAGTAAAACAATTACATAACTGTTTTTTAAAAATGCTACTACGATTTCTACCCATACTTTGCTAAAATGCTACCCAGAAATAGAAAATGGCCTTACATTATGGACCAGTTAATTTCCAACAAATTGCACATGACTTGTTAATCATTAGCCAAGGCAAGGAAAGCTGTCCTAACTTTAGCTCCTACTATTTAAACCCAGGTAGACAACTGTCTTCCACCTTCTCACTAGCTTATTTATAGGTTCTACACTTCTTTGGAACAAGACCCAGAAAAACAAACTTGTCACCTGAGGTCTATCTTCTCGAGAATCGACTGAAAGCTATAGATCCAGACAAGTACATATTTTACAAACTTGTATTGAAGAGCCTAAGTCAAGAACTCTTTTCCAGAAATCGGCAAGCCTAGATGTCACCCACTAGAATTCAGTGAGAGATCCTGCATATTACATTATTTTCATGTCATGTAAAATGGTTGGGGACCAGGGATATCTTCTGCTCACATTACTTGATAATAAAACATTAATACTGTGATAATTGCCTTAAAATGTCCTGTTTTGCTCATCTGCATTTCATGTCACTGTATATGTAAAGCCATATATGTATATGTAAGGCAGTAAGTCCTGCCTTACCCAGCCTCCTTATCCAGGTTTATTTTTCCTCCGAACACCCTCCTCCAATTAACATATTTTTCTCTGTCTCCCTGACTATAACAGAAGCTCCAAGAGGGCAGGGGTTTGTTTTGCTCATGGGCTGGCTTTACCTCTGATACATAAGAGGCACTCAAATATTTTTTGAGTGAATCTCCTACAGGATTCGGTACTCTATATAGAAGGGGTTGGCAAACTACAGCCTGCAGGTCAAAGCTGGGCTTCTACCTGCTTTTGTAAATAAAGTTTTCCTGAACTCAGTCAAGCTTATTAATTTATATATTATTCATAACTGCTTTCACACTATAATGATAGAGATTAGTTTGCAATAGGAACCATATGGCCCACAAAGCCTCAAATACTTAGCTGGCCCTTTAGAGAGTTTGCTGATCACCTATAGCTCTCATTGGCCTTTATTTTGCAAGCTATATTGGAAGTACCCTTGGGACAGGAGTTGTGTTTTATACTTCTTTGTGCCTAAAACAAAGCAGATGCTCAAAAATAGCTATCACAATACAAATACAGATCTCCTATTTCCAACATAACTTATTTTTATACAGTTAAATCCAAGGTTATTATTTTCCATCATCAAAGCATTTCTAGCAAAGCCACAACCAAAAATTACCTGTGTTCAATAATGTGGAGGAACAGAGAGAAGAGATATTGATGCTAACTAATTAGTAGTAATTTTCTAGTTCAAAATCATAATCATGTAATCTTTAAAATGTAGATGTAAAGGATGGGAACAACAGACACTGGGGACTACTACAGTAGGTAGGAAGGGAAGAAGAATAAGAGCTGCAAAACCACCCATCGGGCACCGTACTCATCATGGGGCGGGGGGGGGGGGGGGAGGTGGCACGCAGACCGCATCAGAAGCCCAAACCTCTCCACTACACACTATACCTATGTAACAAATCTTCGCATGTACCCCTTGAATATAAAATAAAATTAATTTAAAAGAAGCATGAATGCAGTGTAAGAGCCGGAAGTTCTTCCTGATATTTTTCAGACAAATGATTTTGAGTGAACCATAGTTATTTTCTCAAAGCCAAAAAAATCACTCTGACAAAATATCTCTTTTTGTGTCAGGCACATTATGGGCACTCAAGAGTGACTGAATAGATCACTTTTCCATAAATATTCTGCTCACCAATTTTTGCTTATTAAAATTATCTAAAGAGACATTAAGATATATAACACTTTGCCAATCCTAAATATGCTCAGCACTTCTCAAATCTTTTAAAAACTTAATCCTTTTTGTCATTCTCTGAAAAATTTCATTTGCATAGGTGTCATTGCTTCCAAGGAACTTAAGACGAAAAGGATAAATCTAGGCATTATATCAGCTGATTGTTTATTACAGGTACAAAGGGAAAAAAAGGAATTTTTTTTCATATTATTGGATAAGTCATTTGAAAATCATGTAGCTCGTGGACTAAGAATTGAGAAGACTAGAAACCTTAATGAATTATCTTCACTAAGTTATTTTGAATAAGCAATAATATACACAATGATATACAAACATTTGAGAAAACTATTGTTTATTTAGAAAAAAGGTTACACTGGTAGAATTCAGTAGATTAAAAAAATTGTCTTTTAAAAATGTCACTGTGAAACTTTTCCAGACGAAAGTTCAGCAATACAAAGCTCCTGTAGCTGTAGAATTAAAACACAATTAACTTTTGATTCCCCCCCAAGATTTGTCTAACATGATTACAAGAAAAAATAACAAGGGACAAGTGAGTGCTGGTATCTTTTTCTTTTTAAAACAGGTTTTAATGTTGTACATATACTATATTAAATGATTCCTAAGCATTGCATAAGACAATGCTCTCACTTTGATTTTAGTGACTAATATTAAAAACAAACCAAATAATAAATTAAAACTGAGTTTTTAAATGAGGTAAATTCAAAACGGTTCAACAATTGTTTATTTTCAGTTTCAAACAATAAAAAGGAAGCATTTCAGAATGAAAAAAAAAAAAAAAAACAACTAAACCCAGGCAATATTTAGTTAACCTAAAGTAAAATTCTGTACACATGTAACCTTATTTGCTTGTTGGGAAACGTATGCAGCACATTGTGCTAAAAATATGAAACAGTTAACACTTTCAGCCATTACTGAAAATAAACATGTAGAAACTAAGCAACAAGTTAAAATACAGTAATGCACAACTCAACAATTTTAAGTTTTCCACATGGAGCAATAAAGCAGATAACTGAATAACTTAAGGAGATGCAAATGGCTCTCTTCATCATAATTCTCAGCAATCTACTCAGGAAAATACATTTCTGGTCACAGCTGAACAATTTCATTCCAATCTCACCTGAAAGAAACAAAGTGATTATATTGATAGATAGGAAGGAAGGGAAGGAAAGGGGGGAAGGGAAAGGAAAAAAGGGGGAAAGGAAGGGAGGAATAAGGAGGAAAAAGGAAGGAAGGGGGAGGGAGGGAAGAAAGGAAAGTTTATAAAAGAAGAGTTAATAAGTTACATCAATAACAAAGCTTGAATTATGTACCCAGAAAAGGATTAAATCTTTGTGTGTTTCTTATTGTTCACTCTTAGAAACAAAGATAAACACAATATGATGATGTAAAACAAAAAACTGAACATTTCGTGTGTGATAGAGGAATGAGGGAGAGAGAGAAAAAGAATCAAATAGCAACAAGTAAAACATTTCACTGGAGTAAGCAATAGCTTATCAAAAATAAACAGAACATGTAGCAAAATAAGAAAGAAAACTGTTTTACATGATGAACAAAAAAGAAAAATGACATCACATTTTTCACCAGGACATGATTTTAATAATGACTTATATTAAGATGCAATGTCTGCTAAATTATAAAAATTGCTTTAAAAATATATTGACTCAATTATACTCATTTTCTTTCCTTTACGTATTGACATTTTTCAAATACTGCATATTGAAATAAATTCAAAACATGATCATTACAACATGTGGCAAATAATTTCATATCTGCCTAATATTATTCTCATTCAGTTTTTAAACTAATGCTTAACGCATTAAACTTTATTGATGAAAATACTACATTCACATATTTCATAAAACCAGAGCTAGAAGGGGCCTTAGAAAATAATCACACTTACATGAATTGCTGACAAATAATTTACATATCATTTCTACACAGCATTCTGTTCACACCATGTATAATCTTGACATTATCAATTATAACTATGAATACACTAGCCTTGACCTTACAATTTAATACTTAAAAGCCATTGTTCCTGTCCATCAAATGATGAATGGATAAATAAAATGTAGTACACATTCATACAATGGAATATCATTTGGCCATAAAAAGGAATGGAGTACTGATAATGTTACAACATGGATGAACCTGAAAACATGACACTAAGTAAAAGAAGCCAGACACAAAAGGACATATTGCATGGTTCCGTTTATATGAAATGTCCCAAAATAGGCAAATCCAGAAAGTTCATTAGTGGTTTCCAGGGGCTAGGAGAAGGGGAGAATTAAGAGTGCTAATAGGCATGGGCTTTCTTTCTGGGATGATAGAAATGTTCTGGAATCAGACAGTGGTGATACTTTACAACATAGTGAATATGCTAAAAACCACTGAATTGTACAATTCAAAATGGTGAGTTTTACGTCATGTTTATTCATCTTAATTTTTTAAATTGCAAAAAAAGTCAATGTTCCAATTAAGAGCATCATGGTATCACAGTATGGCCATAACTAGAATACGAATTTGGTTCTCAATCATTAAGATGTCACATTAGAGATTTATCCAGCAAGGGAAATTTTGATGTCTTTAAGGGCACATTAAAAGAATAAAATCGCTGTTGCTGTTAAAACACGTAAAGAAGATCTTTCCCAGGAACTGAAATTAAAATTTTTACAAGAAGCCAAAATCCTCAAGCAATATAATCATTCCAATATTGTCAAATTTATAAAGGAGTTCGCACACAAAGACAGTCTATCTATCTACATCATTAAGGAACTGGTTCCAGGAGGCAATTTTCCTCTCCTTTCTGAGAAAGAAGGATGAACTAAAACTCAGTGACATTTTCATTAGATGTTGCTTCTGGATGGTGTATCTCGAGTAAAAACTGTATACACAGGGACTTTGCTGCAAGAAACTGCCTGGAGGTGAAAATAACGTTCTGAAAATCAGTGACTTTGGAATGTCTCGTCAAGAGGATGGTGGTGTATATTCATCTTCTGACTTAAAGCAGATTCCCATTAAATGGACAGCACCAGAAGCTCTTAATTATGGGAGATATCGTTCTGAGAGTGACGCATGGAGCTTTGGCATCCTCCTCTGGGAGACCTTCAGTTTAGGGGTCTGTCCATATCCTGGAATGACAAATCAGCAAGCACAAGAGCAAGTGGAAAGAGGATACTGGATGTCAGTCTCTTGGCAGAGTCCAGAGAATATTTATAAAATAATACTGAAGTATTGGGGTTACAAACTTGAAAACCACCCCCCAAGTTCAGTGAACTTCAGAAAGAGCTGGCTGCCATCAAGAAGAAAGTCACATAATGATGAAACAGTGCCAAACTTTCAGGACTCTATCTTCAGCAGAGCAAAATTACTCTTCTCATTAACATATATACCACCTTACCTGCAACATTCTTCTAAGTTTTTTAACTACTTTTAAAAAAATGTGCTGCTTTAACCATTGTAAATAAGAAAGCATAGGTTCTAAATGCAAAGAATCACAAGATTTATCTTCTCCACACCTAGGACTGTTGCTGTTTCTCAAAAAATTTTTACTTGGGACTTAGTTCATAGTCTGTTGCCCTCCATCACAGTCACCTATGTTCTATAAACTGTATGGTGCTATAAACTGTATTGGTAATACCACATTTGTAGGACACGCTCCAACAAAAAGTGGCCTTTCACTCTGCTGAGACAAGATTATATTTGTAAAAAATCATTTTATAATTATCTGAGCCTCCTACGTTTTTTTTTTTTTTTTTCTCTTTTTGGTCAGAAGTAGGTCCTGCTGTATTAGTAAGACTGTCATTTCCCTATGTTTCACCATGTTCTCCTATGCACAAATGTCCTCAAAGAGTTGAGACAGCTGATTTTAAATGAGATCATAGAGAGGTGTGACAGTAAGAATCAAGTTTGAAAAGTAGGGTGGTCTGAAGAAAAGAGTAGTTAGGGTGGTGATCAAAGTAAAGAAGAAAAGGCAAATATAAAATCAGCCTTCTTATTAGAGATATGCCTTTAAAAATACACATTTTAACATTATGATCAAATTCATCAAAAAGTCCTAAGAAATGTTTCAGTAGTTCATAGATTCCTCATAAAAGAGCCCTCTTGATGGCAACAAAAAAAAATTTAAGAGAACTATAAAATTACCAAAGTAATAGCTTTTTTTGGTTGAGTGAAAGGAGGCATCTCAGAATTGTATTACCTGCAATTTTACTAGTGTCTGAAGTTTCCAGGTTTTCATCTTTGTTCACATTGTCTCTCCCTCTCCCTCTACCCCTCCTGCACATACCCCAAGTAGAAAGGCACATAAGGATGAAGTTGACATTTAAAAAGTCTAACAAATACTTATGAAGAAGAAAAAAATTTTTAGGATAAAGACATAATGACAGCTATCCTAATTCCACTTTACTCCTTCATTTACCCTCATACTACAACGTAGAATTCTTATAGCAAAGAGTTCCTAAGATGTTTCATGTGGATAAAATGTAACACAGATTTAAAACTATGTGAGATTCTGTTAAGCTGAATCTTAACTACACCCAGGGATGCCTCTCAGGATAAATATGTGAGTAGGGGATAGACACTCTCAGGGGCAAATGTGGTGTGGTAGACTAATAAAAAGTGCTCATGCCATTGAGTATCACATGTTCTCACTCATGAGCAGACCCTGAACATTTACCATAATACTATAAGAAAGGGATTGGCAGCAGCCAGAAACTGCCGAGGGGGTTACATAACATCAATAAGGGTACTTGATCTCAAACCAGGCAAAGTGGAGACAAAAGGGAGGCCCAAACTTTACCTGTACAATGACTACTTGTATACCTAATCCTGAATTGTATCCCATATCTTTCAAATAAATTTTCAAAAAGCGTTCATGCCTATATCTAGATTTTTAATGGCAGCACCTTAATGTATATTTGGTCTGTCTTAAGTGGAAGAGCAAGAAAAAAGATTACTTCTGCTCTATTCAACTGTTTGGTGCCTATGAATATTAGTGCCCAACCCTATACTCAGTACTCAGGTACAGCGGCTCATGTCTGTAATTCCAGCACTTTGGGAGGCAGAGGCGAGAGAACTGCCTGAGCCCATGGGTTTGAGACCAGCCTGGGCGATATGGTGAGACCTCATCTCTACAATAAATTAAAAAATTAGCTGGGCCTGATGGTGTGTGCCTGTGGTTCCGGCTATTTGGCAGGCTGAGGCGGAAGGATCACCTGAGCCCAGCAGGTCGAGGCTGTGGTGGCCGTAAGCATGCCACTGCACTCCAGCCTGGGTGACAGAGTGAGATATCAACTTTAAAAATAAAGTATAAAAGATGATAATGAAGAGAAGAATGATTTGTCTATCATTTCAATCTTCTAACAAGAGTCTGGTACATATCTAATGGTTACTACAAGCAAACCAAAATAAAAGCATGTTACATCTGCCCTCAAAAAATATAGTGCAGCAAACAAAGCAACCTCTTTTAATCAGTATGGTTTGCCATATCAAATGATCTAAATCAATGGGACCTTCTTTTAATGGCAAAAAACGTCCATGTTGCTCTTCATCAATGTTCACACTGATCCCAAAGAAATACACTTAACACCTCTATATACAGCTCTCTATGTAAAGTTAATAGAGTATGTAGAACATAGCAGGTAATGAAGAAAAACACTTGGTTCTTTGATTAGAAAGAAGGGATGCAGTTGTTGTCTTCAACAAAAACCACTATCTAGGGACAGGAACAAGTAGCTAACTTATAATATACATAGGAACCAGAGATTGGAACTCTACGGGGAGGACCACATGCACACATGTAAGCAATGGGAAACTACAGAGGAAGAAACCTAATCAAACACTTCCTATTCCAATGCCTATTATCAGCAACTAGGAATATGCCTCAAAATGGCTATACATTCCTAAAATAAGAAACAGTTGAGAGGTTAGAAGCATAGTTTCCCAACATAGACTGAAGAAAAAAAAAGGCTTAGAGCAGGAATTACAAAATTAACTGTCTACAGGAACCAGGAAGGTACTAGAAACAAATGAGATGAGCTGAGTGGGAACTGACTGAGGTGAACTGTTGTTTTGTTTTGTTTTTTAAAAAAGAGCCCCTGCTCTATCTAAAGGGGGCACAGTACCCAGGCAGGTCTAGCTGATTGCTGCCATGCAGAAATCAGGACATGATATTTCTGGATCTTTCAATTCTTCAAAAGAAACTGAAATTTGAACTTTGTCAATTCTAATTTATAAAAGCAACTGATTTTTTAAAAATTTGAAACACCGTATAAGGACAAGAAGGTACATCTTAAAAGCCACAATCTGTCCAAAGGTTGAGAATCTGCAGTCTTAGGTTTAGAAGATAAAAGTTAGGTTACACAAATGAGACTGGAGGCGAGAAATGGATCTGCAAAAAATATTTGGCCTTGTTGGAATGGAGGATTAGAATGGGAATATAGTCGATTAAAAATACAGATTATGGATAGGATGTAGTTAACTACTAATGTTCTTTGAAACCAAAGTCATAAGTCCAAAAGAATAAAAAGCAAGGAGATTGAGCTTCTCAAGGTCTGAAAGCAAATGTCAGCTTAGCACAGCATCTGCTTCACAAAAGGACTCTCAAGTTTGCTGAATTCAGCATCTATGAGTTAAGGACCACATACATCAAATTAAAATTGAGAAGCCAAAGGATTGTTCTTAGAGGACAATTTTAATCGGCAGAAATTTGTTTTACAGAGGATTAAAGTAGGAGAAAAGGCTAAAGGCAAAGCAGCAGTAATGTTGAAGAGACGAAATCAAGGAAAGAGAAGATGAATTTGGACAAAAACTTTATATAACAAGATGCAGAGAAGAGGCAGAAAGTTTTGCAACTAAGGGACAAAAGAAGATAATAAAAGACTAGAAGGAATTTAAACTGGGTCATATTTGTATACTGTATCTTCTTAATTCTTATGTGCACATTTTAATGTTTCTGAAATCAGGATGATACAAACGTCATTTCTCTACCCACTCCTCTCAAAAAACTGTTCTAAAAACCAATGATGAAAACTTAGTTAATGACATCTTTTAATCATGGAAATGTGAAATATGTAAGAGATGGACTTTCTATAGAACAGAAAATAAATTTAAAAGGGAGCAGGGAAACAGATTTAGAAGTAGGCTATAGGTAGATGGTACCAATCAGAAATGATGAAGCTGTAAAAGAAAAGGAAGAAAAACAGAAAGACTTAACCAACTCTAGAATATATCCATATAGAAAGAAATAATCAAAAACAGCCAGAAAAGGAACTATCAGTCTCATACAGTTAAATGTACCCAGGAAGAAAGTATACAACAAAGCTGTCAACAAGAAATTGAACAGGGTGAATATCCAGCTAAATGTACCTTTAAAGGATATCTGAATCTAAAAGCTTTGCTACAAGACTACCGGCAAAGCATCTAACCCTGGCCAGTCTTTTCACACCTCTGTCCCTGAGAGATGAAGTACAAATTCATAGTCAATGTAAGAATAACTCAAAGAAAACAGTAGGGGCTGGGCGTGGTGGGTCATAATCATAATCCCAGCTCTTTGGGAGGTGGAGGCAGGATGATCACTTGAGGCTATAAGTTCGAGGTTACAGTGAGCTGTGATTGTGCTACTGTACTCCCGCATTGACAACAGAGTGAAATTCTGTCTTCAAAGGGGGGAAAAAAGAAAAAGAAGAAAAAGAAAAACCTGTAGCATAACCTTCACATACAAAAGAATAATTTTATTATTTAAATACCAGTAAAGACAGATGTATCACATCATTGTGAAAGTTGTCAGTGACAATGGCTGGCCCATTCCCAATGCAGGTATGACAGGTAGGCTTTTTTTTCAATGGGGAGAACATGTGTGAAAGCAAAATGTCAAATTAAAAGAAAGGTTAAAATGGAGAATGAGCTGAGCATGGCAGCTCACACCTGTAATCCCAACACTTCGGAAGGTCAGGGTGGGAGGATCGCTGAGGTTAAGAATTCCAGACCAGCATAGGCAACAAAGTGAGACATCTCCCCTACAAAGAATAAATAGACAGGAGGCTGAGGCAGGAAGATCACTTGAGCCAAGGAGTTGGAGGCTGTGATAAGCCACGATTGTGCCACTGCACTCCAGCCTGGGCAACAAAGTGAGACCCCCAACTAAAAAAAAAAAAAAAAAAAAAAGATCAACAACAACAACAACAAACCCAGAAGATAGATTAAGAATTTATAGCTCACCAGGGAAGATGGCTAGTTGTCAGGGTGAGAGTGAGGGAAAAGAGTGGCTAGGAGTCAAGAATGGACAGTAATACTTTTTTTTACAATCTCGCTAATTTAAAAAAATCTGTTAAATTCTAAACAATCTTTTATAACTCTCCATTTTTTACCTTACTCTACTACTTAGATAACAAGCACAGAATAACAAAGCAGGAAAAGCTCACCACTCATCAGGTGTTGACTATCTGGCAACCTCTCAAATCCCTGCTTTGCAGCCAAAATAAAGATGACAAAAATTCATACCCTAAAGTCCATACCCTTATACAAAACTGGCTCTCAGACATTTCTCACTCAGCAAATAGCCTTGGTTATCTATTTGGTCGCATAAACAACTAGTAGTAGCCGATAATATGAAGGGGAAGGTAAAGACAGCAAGTATACATAATATATTAAGAAGTGATAGGTAACATGGAAGCAAGAAAACGGGCTCTAAGAAGGTAGAGTCACCAGATTCAAATACAGCTGTTGGGAACTATTAAGTGCAGAGACAAATTGTCTTACACACTTTAGTATTTTTAGTATTATATTACATACTTTAATATCATTAACCACCAAACAGTAGTTCTTCAGATGATCTATTCAGCTCAAAAACGGCTAAATTGGGGTCTGAACATCCTGTCCACTATGATGGACATATAATTTATTTAACATGGTTAAAACACTTTTAAAATCTCACATAAAGCGTAAGTGCATTACCTTGAATACAAAGTTGCACATTTTAAATTCCAGAACTAAAAGCACAGACCATATTTTCTGACTTTGTAAAACACGGACAGTGATAGAAGAAGAGAAACAAAATCTTTAACACAAATCTTTGGATAACAAAGATAAAATCTTTGGATAATCTGCATGAAAAGGCACAAAGAACAGAGAACACTAAAGGACAAAAAGACCAAAGTTTGAGCATTGGTTCTATCAGCTAATCTCTTTTGACCCTCTTCAACTTAACCTATCAGAGTCTAAGCTTCTTCGTCTATAAAATGCAGATACCACCACTACTTTTAAGGCTACAGGTACTTTTAAAAGGTAATTAATTATCCAGAGAAGATGGGAATGAATGAAGAAAAAGCCAGATGTTCTTAAATACATCTTGGTGTTTAAAAAAAAGAAGAGGCTAATCAGCAAGCTCAAAATAAAACAGCTTAAAAATAACTGAATCTAGTTTTGCATCTATACCCAAAAGTCTTGGTCATTGTATTTAGGTGAAAAATTCAAGTAGTTGTATCTTGCAAAATGGTTCTTGTTTCTTCAACATTATCAGATTTTATTTTACGTCTCTATCTTTAAATGAAAAGGAGGTGAGGGGACACTCACCTTGATTCAAAGTCTTCATTATCTGTGCTTGTCCGAGGACTTATGAGTAGATGACAAATTAAGGGAAAACAACTTTGGGGGATGCAGGTAATTGGGGCGAAGAATAGTGTCTCACCTTTTAGTACAATCCTTCAGTTTGTAGACCTAAATGGCTCTTATCAGCCTGGAACCTCAAACTCTACTAGCTCTGCTTGTCTGCTATATCACTTCACCCTTCTATTCCCCATGCCCCCAGCCCAAAGGATTCTGTTTCCTTTCTTCCTCTCAGTAATAATACAGTCAGAGAAACTATATACATCCCTTGGTGGCATAAAACACTTCAGTCACCAGAGAAGTTAAAAAAAAAAATCAAGAAAATCAAGCCTCCCACTTCCAGATTTCATACACTGAGAGGGTTGATTGGAAAGACCATTTAAAAGTGAATAAGCCTTTAAGCATTTAGACCACATACAACAAGTGTACAGTTCTAAACATGACCAAAGCTTCCATTATACTGATTGAAAACATCAAGATGAAAAGGATATTGTTTCTTCTCTTCCTTTCCTCCTGAACTGTCCCGTTTCTCTTTCTTTTCTATCTTTTCTTTATCATGCCTGGACTCCTATAAGGAATGGTGGAATTAGTTGAGGAAGGGAAAACCAATATAAAAATCAGCTCCAAATCCCTTTTCATTACCCATCAGCCATAATTTTTCTTCAAAAACTTACTTAATACGACACTAAAAAGCACAAGCAACAAAGAAAAAAACAGATACATTGAACTTCACCAAAATTTACTTTCATGCATCAAAAGAACACTATCAAGAAAGTAAAAAGACAGCCTACAGAATTGAAGAAAACATTTGCAAATCATATATCTCATAATGATCTAGTATCCAAAATGTATAAAGAACTCTTACAACTGAGCAACAAAGAGATAAACAACCCAAATAAAAAGTGGCCAAAGCATCTAAATAGATTTCTCCAAAGATATACACAATGGTCAGTAAGCACATGAAAAGATGCCCAACATCATTAGTCATTAAGGAAACACAAATCAAAACCAAAATGAGATACCACTTCACACTTACTAGAATGGCCATAATGAAAACAAAAACAAAAAACAAAAACAGAAAATAACCAATGTTGAAAAGGATGTAGAGAAATTTGCACCCTGATACATTGCTAGTAGAGATGTAAAATGTACAGCCACTGTGGAAAACGGTATGGTGGTTCCTCAAAAAGTTAAACAGAATTACCATGTAACCTGGAAATTCCACTCTTGAGTATATACCCAAGAGAAATGAAAACAAGTATTTGAGCAAATAACTTATGGCAGCACACAAATGTTCATAGCGGCACTATTCACAACAGCCAAAAGGTGAAAACAACCCAAAAGTCCTCAACTGAGAAATGGATAAACAAGTGTAGTATATTCACATAATGAAATATTACTTAGCTACAAAAAGAAATGAAGTCATGAATGATACATGCTACAATATGGAAGAACCTCAAAAACATTATGCTAAGTGACAGAAGTTAGACACAAAGACCACATTATTATATGATTCTTTTTATATAAAATATTCAGAACAGGTAAATCTATACAAACAGAAAACAGATTTATGGTTGCCAGGGGCTAAGGGGAAGGGGAAATGGGTGTGACTATGTAAATGGTAGAGTTTCCCTTGGAGGTGATAAAAATGTTTTGGAATTAGACAGAGATGATGATTGTACAATGCTGGAAATATACTAAACGCCACTGAACTGTATACTCTGAAATGGTTAATTTTATGTTATGTGAACTTTACTTCAACTAAGATTTAAAATAAGCAGCCTATCTTTAAAAGTATAGAGAATTAAAATGTTCGCTTTCTAATTTCCTAAAACTGCTATTATGAAAAATGAATAGGTGGCATATATTTTAAATATAAGCAATAACGCTTTGTAAACAATTCATGCTTTAGTAATGGCTTGCTTATTACTTTATGACAGATGCATGAAGTTTATTTTAAATATTATTCATTCGTATGTAAGAGAACACACCTTATACTTAATTTTAAAATCAAATACAAGTTTCAAACAAATGAAGAGAAAATGTTTCAAATTACAATTAATAAAGACTTTACATGTGACCATATTTAATATCAGGAATAAAGAGAAACTAAAAGCAAAGAACTGATGAAAAAAAAGAAAATACAAAGAAAAGGCTGAAATTCAATGAATGGAAATGGGAGTAGAATGAAGAGAAAAGGAATGTCAGAGGTACACTAACTCTACCCTCCTGGAATTTGAGCCAGTTCAGGCTCAAATTCCTCAAACAGATAGCCTGTCCAACCCCAATGTCTCCTCTTCCCACTCCCAAATAATTAACAAAAACCTATTTGACTAGGAAGAAATTCAGTATTTGCTAAATTTTCAAAGGGTTGATTTGTAAAGAGAAAGTATATTGTTCAATTCTTTTCCTAATTTACCTTTTTGCCACCAGAGGAGATTTTATCCATCTTCTCAGACTTAAATGAATCACCGCCTTTTTCTTTTCCTGAAGATTTTGACTTATTTTTTTCCTTGTCTTTCTCGTTTGGATAAGGAGACTCACACGGACTTTCACTTTTGTGTTTTGAAACCCCCACTAAAATTACAAAAGAGAATTATGAAAGCCTTTTCCAATTCACTTTGACAATTGCTTCAAAGGTATTAGTAAGTCTACCTACTTGTTCCATTCTCCTCTTTTCGCCTCTTGGTTAAGTCCGGTGGCACTTCACGGTCATTGTTTGAGTGATCCTAGAACCAAGAATTGTGAACTACATTGACCAAGGGCGCATGTTTTTGTTTTAAAGTATGAGTTTTATACAAGAAGGGCACAGCTAACTAGCACTGGAAAAGATTTGCAGTACTTTCACATACTTGGTAAAATGGCATGAAAGGCAAGCAGAGCTGGTAGAGATTACCAGGCTGAAGATCCTTATTACTGCAGAAGATGCAAACACACTTCAGGATAAAAATACCAGTTAAAACATGAAATAAAAGACTGCTATGGAACATACTAGTACTTTTTAAAGGGCAACAAACACACTATTGAACATGATAATGAACTTTCCAAACTAGTTTTTAAAAAATTACAAACCCTTTTCCGCTCTTTCCTGTCCTTCTCATCTTTTTTTTCTCTTTCTCTGGATCTCTCCCTTGACTTGTCCAAATCTTTCTTGTCCATTTCTCTCTCCTTACTCTTGGACAGTGGTGGAGGAGTATGATTAATGTAGAGCTGTTAAATTAAGGCAACATTACTAAAGTTTATTAGTTTTCCAGTACTGTCATCATATGTTTATTAAATGAAAGACAATTGGCAGTTTGCCCCAAAGTCAAAACTGGTCAGCTGTCTGGATTATGAGAGGTAAAATAAAAGGAAATAGCACAAGTTATACAAAAGCTTTAATTCTTGGCCTTATAAAAATTTCCATTTAAACTCTGTTCATTACTGACTCAACTGAGACTCATCAGTAAATTTACAAGCTAGAGTATTCCTCATACCTCTATTATAAAGATGCATAGCCATCATTATAAGAGTCCATATATGAAAAATTGTGATTGGACTTTCTCTACTGTAAAAACAAAACAAAACAAAAACCTCTATATAATCATGGAAATTTTAAGCAATCTTACCATACACTGATAGGCAGTCAATGATGACAATGAGAAAAAGTATAAAAACAAAACCTAGCCATAACTTTACTAAAAAGTCTTTTCTGCCTCAGTGTGAAACATGCAGAGATTATACTAAATTATTTTTACAAATGTAAAGGCTGCATATTCTATATTTCTGAAAGCACTCCAATTTCTGTCAAATAACCACAATTGACTGTGAAATTTTGTCTTACTAGGAGGATGATTAAGCAATTCAAAAGGACTATATGAAAAAAGAAGACCATCAGTTTGAGAATCAAACACTTATTTTTTAATGCCACCATTTTCAACTCAGTTGGCTGAGAAATACTGCCATAGCAATTAAGAAGTAAATTCTTTAAAATTTCAATGTTTAAAAGTTGACCATAAACTGAAATAGACAAAATGCTTATTAATAACAAAGAGTAAGATGATAAACAGTCATAAAAGTACTTGTCCAAAAGATATTCTTGCTGGATATAATGCCTTAAATGACACTCCAGGATTTTTCTAATTTGTGAGGTTTATTCATGTCTTAAATTAATATTACTTATGAAAGTGATTAGGACAAAGAAAATAATATATTACTGCAATACTCAAAGATTTCTCTAAGGGAAGTATTAATTTTTCTCAATGAAAGCCAAAAAGAAAGGTCTGTGATCACAAATCCACATACACACCCCTCAACAAGACAGAAGTTTTTAACTATGCCTATTTGAACTGACAAACTTTTCTAGGACTTATTTCTGGTATTAATGTTCAAATACGTTATTCTTGACATAAAAAGTTAACTCACTCAGTTAACACACAATCAGAAATTCTGAATTTAAAATGTACCAAATTCAATTCCTTCTTTCTACCCTTCTCAGAATAGTTCTGATCACAATTCTCTTTTCCGCAAAAACATAGTTTCTCACTGCCTACTGAATAAAATAAATACTACTTAGCTTATGTATTCCAAACTCTCCACCATCTTTTCACAATTATCTTCTACTATACAGCAGCTCAATGTGTTCTATGCTGAGACTGTAACTGCTCCCTAACACCCATCCTTTCCAGCAGTTCTCTTTACTAGAATGGTTGTTCAGTTTTATCTTAATTTTTTTTTTGAGTTGGAGTCTCACTATGTTGCCCAGGCTGGAGTGCAGTGGCATGCTCACGGTCACTGCAGCCTTGACCTGCTGGGCTCAGGCGATCCTTCCTCTCAGTCTCCAAGTAGCTGGAACTATAGGCATGTGCCACCACACCTGGCTAATTTTTTGATTTACCATAGAGATGAGGTCTCACCAAGTTGCCCAGGCTGGTCTCGAACCCATGGGCTCAGGCAATCCTCTCACCTCGGCCTCCCAAAGTGCTGGGATTATAGCCATGACCCACTGCACCTGACATATCTTAATTTCTTAAAATCCTACTTAGCCTTCAAAGACAATTCAAAAACCATCAGCACTCAACCATCTCTCAACTCTGCAATTCACTCTCTGGTGAGCTCTCATAATATATTTACCTTTTTTGTGACTGGTGTTTTCTATTCATTTCATGTCATTTATTTCTATCCATAACATAGTTTCCCGTATGGCAGGAGAGTTAAGGTGCCTTTTCTGCTTTTATACACTTGCTAGTACCTTGCACACACAGTGAGTACTCAGTACATGTTTGCTAAATAAAATAATGCTTCATTAAATTGATCTGTATGTAGCACTGCTGGATTTTGTTTTTGATTTGCTTTTATTCCCATCATTAAGTTCCAAAAAAATTTTGATTTTCAAAATTTGTTTAAGAGAACATTGTTCTATTGACTTTGGTGTCAATATATTAATATAAAATGGCCTCACTTTTAGACTTGGGTTTGGTTGAAAAATCCTCATTTTAAGATGGTGAACAAATTAAGGCCAGGCACAGCAGTAGCTCATGCCTGTAATCCCAGCACTTTGGGAGACCAAGGTGGGAGGGATTGCTTGAGCCCAGGAGTTGAAGACCAGTCTGGATAACATAAGCAAGATCTCATCTCTACCAAAAAAAATTCAATAAAATAAATAAATACATTTTTAAAAATTTTTTAAAGTTAGCTGGGTGTGGTGGTGCTCACCTGTAGTCCCCGCTACTAGGGAGGCTGAGGCAGAAGGATTGCTTCAGCTGCAGTAAGCCATGATCATGCCACTGCACTCATGCCACACAGCACTGTTATGAGCATGAACATGCCACTGCACTCTAGCCTGGGCGACAGAGTGAGACTCCAACTCAAAAAATAAAATAAGATGAACAAATTAAAACCTAAATTCCATCTTGAGGTGCTTCCTGCTTCCCCGCTAAGTTCCAGAGAGGTTGGTTAGTGGAGTATGCTTTTGACAATTTCTTCATCAAATGCAGTTGCTAGAATTGCTAGGTCAGAACACAGTTGAGGCTGGGCATGGTGGCTCACACCTGTAACCCCAACACTCTGGGAGGCCAAGGCACAAGACTGCTTAAGCCCAAGAGTTCAAGATCGGCCTGAGCAACATAACAAGACCTTATTTCTACAAAATATCAGCCATGCATGGTGGTCTGCGCCTGTAGTCTCGGCTACTTGGAAGGCTGAGGTAGAAGGATCACCTGAGCCCAGGAAGTTGAGGCTGCAGTGAGCCATGATTGTGTCACTGCAGTCCAGCCTGGGCAACTGAGACACCAACTCAAAAAAAAAAAAAAAAGCCTGATCTACGTATTACTTTTACCATGGATTAGAAAGTGAAAATAGCAAATAAATAACAAAAAATAAATAACTAAAAAGTTAAAGTAAAGCAGGGGAAGAATTTTATATGTACAAGTGAAAAGAACATAAAAATAGACACATATCTTCCGAATCCTCTGGAAAGTAAAACCTATTCCAGAAACAGTGAGGTTATAAACATAATCAATTTTGGAAATCACTCAAAGTCCAGTAAAAAAAATTTTAAGACATTCATATGCTATTGAACTTTCTAGACGCATAAAAAGGCAACACCAGCTACTATATAAACCAGGTGTTTGGATGCTTTACCAAAGTATAAAAACTTAAGAGTTCCTCAAATATTTATTGAATACCCAAACTTACTGCCAGGTAACTGCTAAGCACTAAGGATCTGAAAAGTAATATGAGTCACATAATTTTTAGAAGCATATTTACATGTTATTTTCAAAATTTTCCGGTTACACGTGAAATAAATCCACTGAATTTTAAATGCTCACAAAATCACCATTTTAAAAGGGAGGGAGGGATTAGACTTGAATAAGTAGTGTTTTAAAAACAAGGCAAACACACTAAAAGAGCTAGGAACCCTTTCAACTATTGTCAAAATGGGTGCTAAGAATCCAGGAATGTTAATTTTAGTTCGTGTTTTGGTACTAACAAGTTGTATGCCACTGGAAAAAGCTCAGGAACTTTTTCAGTCTTTCATTTGTCAAGACACTACCATCTGCCCTGTCTATTTCACAGCACTGTTATGAGCATGAAATGAGATAGCACATGTTTTCTTTTTGAAAGGCTTTTTCACAAATTTAAGGAACCATAATTTTCATCATTGACTAGAAAATTCAGTTAATTTTAACAGCAGGTTACAAACTGCTTCAAATTATGTTTCAGTAAATAAATACTCACAAGTTAACACAATAAGTTCATTAATTTAAAACAGCCCACACAAGTCACTGGTGGTTAAGACTGACATATACAATTACAAATTGGTTATGAAAACCTACTATATTGCAGTACATATTTAATTTAGCCATTAAAAAGTTTTACTTTAAGTCAAAGTACTCACAGTACAGCTGAGATTCTTGATTAATACTGTATATTCTAAAAACAATGCTACAATTTTAGGATACAGGCACAGTGGGTAATCTGAACTGTTAAAAAAAGACTGCCCAATATCTTATTTGTCCAATATCCATAGACATTCATTATAAATCTATATATCTAAAAGCAGTAATGTCAACTGGTTCTGTTTCCAAATTTCACTTGGTCCACCAGTAAAGGAATCATGCTTAGCAGATTTATATTTATCATGCATAGCAATATTTATGATGAAAAATAGGTTTCATCTGCTGAAAAGATTCATTTGCTTGTAGCTTGTAAAAGGAGGCAAAGTAGAAAATCAAAGGAGAGTACACATTTAATAATAATAAAGACAAAATAACATAAGCAATGGACAATTCATCTTAATACTGAAATGAACTCTGTAATAAGATACACAAACTGCACACTATTTTAGTAGCAGAATACTCAAGAAAGTAGAGTAATAGGTAATAATTAATGACATATAAACACAACCAATGATTGAAGTATTCCTCTCCAGGGGAATGATTATTTTACATTAATTGTATCTCCTGATATTATGTCACAACTACCAAAAAGGTACTTCAGCAGAAGATATATAAAGAATTTTATAGATTGAGATGGGCTTAGTTTTTGAAACAATTATGTGAACACATCAAATTTCTTTTTTGTTCTTTTGGGCTGTCTAAAAGCAGTCAGATAACAGCCTGGCAGATATATATTGAGAAATTAAGTCTACGCCCCAAAACAAACCAATAATCCCTTCCCCAAACCTTAAGCTTATTTCTATATTTTGAGGCATAAAAAGAGAATGCATAACACAGCAAACAAGGAGAGATTATAGAACCATTACTACATTACACACATTTTATAACAATCTCATTAAAAGGGACCATAGTCATCTGTTGTTTCAGTTTGTGATAGTTATTTTTAAAGGTTATTCTAAGTAAGCAGAGTATTTTTTCCCATTGATGCTAGCTTACTGAATTTACTAGGGTGAGGGTGTCTACTTAACAAAAGAAGTAAAAAACTTTTTGGTTTACTTAGGCATGATGATTTTAAAAGACTCAAACCTTTGCTGAAGACTCCTTGAGATCGATGAGACTGTCCTGTAGAAAATGAATGGAGATGACAGGTGAGCTGGCATAGTTCTCAGAACCCAGAGGAACTTTGGGAAGTATGGCTGTAACCTGAAAATAAACCAGCTACTTCTTGTGAGGATAAATTTTGTGATGTCATTATCAATATGAGTATCAACAATAAAAACAAAAACAAAACCATGTAATGGAATTGTAATGTTAAAAAAGTAAACTATATGTACTCAATGCAAGAAATAAAAATCTTTGCTCAGAATTTAAAAATATCAATGCCACATTTTTCATATCTTTGTACTGAAGCTATAGATAATTTAAGAGGCTTAAGAGAGCAAAACATTCTTTCTCCACAAAAAGATAATAATAGTGGAGGTCACTGTGGAAGAACAACATTAACTTATATTTTTCTTTAATTGGGAGGTTTCAAATTTTACTTTACTTATAACTCTAACATTAATACACACATTTTTATCCTAGCTAAAAAACTCAGTGGCATTATATTAACAAGAAAATAAAATATATAAAGTAATTTTTTTTTGCAAAGTGCCTTTTATGGTGAATCTCATACCTCCCACAAAAAAAAAAAAATTTTAAAAAAGGAAAAGAAATAAATTACAATATTCCACCACAGTGCTCTTGATGAAAAATTTGTAACTTACAGTCTTAAAAGTTCAACGTATTGCAAATTCAAAGATTCCATGAAATTAGATGACTTTAGAATTAAAATTAAATATGGAGCAAGGAATGGCTACCCTGAGTCTTCAAGAAGGCTACACCCACGATTTTGTGCTGCAGTTGAATGCCTGGGGTTTCTCTTTGCTGGGTGGTAGGATTGGATGCCACATCTGCTTTTATCGTAACGCAAGGTTCAACTTGTTGGGAACCCAATGGGTATAAACAAACCTCCAAGGGAAGATAGAACAGAAGCTGCATGCTCACTGAATATACACAACTACAGGAGAACTGATCACCAAGGAGACTTTAAAATGGAACTCCTTTCAAGACTCCTTCTTAGAAGGCACACATCGGTATGATGCTCATCAAGAAGCTTGATGAATTCAGAGGTATCTTGTTCATCCTGTATCATCCAGGAAGTCTTCAGTGCTATATATTCTTCACCATTTATGCTGAAAAATAGGCTTCATTCTGCCGAAAAGATTCATTTGCTTGTAGCTACCATTGCACTCCAAAAAAGACTGCTTAAAGCAGTTGAGGCACTTCTGGGTAAAATTTCTCTTGTACTTTGAAACACTACAAAATTAGTGCTAAGTCCTTGAAGTTTTAACATTTTTATAATCAAAATACTCAATAGGAAAAAAAAATATCAGTCCACCAATACAGAAAAAATTCATTTTCTAATGCAATATAAAACCTCCAGTGGCTCCAGTGAATACTTGGCACAAGACTTGAAGGAAGTCAGGACAGTGGTATTCCAAACAGGTGAGCCTAACATGGACGCTGCCTTCCTCAGGCTATACTAACCTTTACTGCGGAGGAATGTGATGGAGAAGGGTGTGTATCAATTTTGCGGCGTTTTTGTTCTGTTGGAACAAAAATAAATAGTCAGAATAAAGTATATTTCTAGTTTTTCCAAACACTTAAAAAAACAACTGTTAAGGCTATAAAGTTCTCCAGATAACCTACCAAAACAAGGAGAAAATAACTACATTAAAGGAGACAAATACATTAAATAACAAGAGGCAAACACATATAAAGAAAGGTACACTTGCCCCTGTCAGGCTCTGCAATATCTGATCGGGGAACTGGTGACTTCAAGGACCCAGAAACTGGTGTTTTTTCTCCTCCTTTAACATTTTCCTTTGATTTCATTTCCTTTGCTATATCTCTTTCTCTGGATGGCTCCTTCTCTCTTTCCCTTTCTTGAGTCGATTTTGATTCTGCGTTGGGAACAGTGGTTTTGAATTTCTCATCTTTAGCTTTTTCTTCCTTCTTGAATTTTTCTTTCTCTTTGTCAGACTTAGGTGTTCTTTCCTTGGTCTCTCTTGCTTTTTCATCTTTATTTGGCCGCTCTTCCTTCGGTTTCTCTTTACCATCTTTACCAAGTACCCTGGCCTCTGGAGTAGTAGCTGGAGTCTTTTCTTTTTTCTCTTTTTCTTTCTCTTTTCCTTTTTCTTTGTCATTTTCTTTAACAGCTTTGCTGCTTGGGAATAAAAACATGGGATTTTAAGACAAATAATCATAAAATAAATTCCATGTTTAAAATCATTAGAGGTTTCTTATTAACTTCAAAAATACTAGAGCTATGGGGAGCCCTTTGAAAACTAAATGACAACTTTAAGACAAGTAAAATGTACTGTACTTCTATATCCAGTAGATAATAAACAAATTCATGAAGAGCAGATTAAAAAGTGATTAAAACAATATCATTTCCTTTTGTATACATTCATAACCTTTAAGGATAACAAGGCAATATCCAAAATTATATCCCACAAGCCAACCAACAGAGCTACTATCAGGAAATGGATTACTCAGCTGGATGGATCACTACTCTAAATTAGAACTTTCCTTATATTAACTCTCCTTGCTTAGATTGTCCACAGCAATCACTCTATCCTAAAATGTTTTTTTAAAACATCACACCTACATTCCCCTGCATATTGCAGCAGGGGAAAAAAAAAGTTGTTATATAAAACATAATTAGGATGGTAAGCACATCAACAAAATAGGGGTACATGCAACATTCCAAAATCCAACATAAATGACTTTTACATTACTCAACCACCACTCCCCTTCCATTCATGGGGATTCATACAAGAATTTAGAATTATGACACATGGCATAGTGTTCCTACCTGTTAGAGCCACTATTTCCATTGCTTGAATTCCCTTTTGGTGTGGCACTAGAAGCTTTATTAACAGCTTTCACACTACACTGAGATCTCTCCCTTGATTTATCTGAAATAAAAGTAAAGTTTTATTTAACAAGCCCTAAATGTAACTAAACTACAAATTCAGAGTAAAATGATTAGAGAATAATTAGAAAGAAACAGCAGGTTGATTACTTCTTAATGCTCACATACCCCTTATCTAAGGAATAAAAAAGTAATACTAAGCCAGCATTGTACTTGCTATGTGATATAAAACATTTCACTTTGTTGAAACAAAATGTGTAACATCAAAGTTTCTACAAAGAAGCATACCGGTCTCCTCAGTACTGCTTTCATCCGATTTAGATGTACTTCCTATTGATGATGAAGAAGGCCCACCACCAGGCCCATTTTGTACGCTGGCAACTGCATTCCTCGGAGGGGGATCTTTGTGATGAAACTCATTTTCAGGTATCATGTATGACTTTCTACTTTTCAACTGCCCAGAGTAGCTGAAAGTCGCACAAAGTATTTAAATATACAAACACAAATCAAAAAGCACAAACATGGGGTTTAAAAGAATAAAATTAGCATGTTATTCACTCCACTACTTGGTTCCAGAGAATAAGAAAATATTAATTTTCAGTAAGTTCTTAAAAGTTTTTATAGTGCCCTATTTTGTTAAAAAAAATTCACTATAAACTAATCCTTAAACTAAGATGACTGTTTTTTCTTTTTGCTCTTGATGATCTGATAACTCAACTGTGATGATAAAATTATATTTCCTCCCAATCAAGAAATATTACATACGACTTCTGAAACTATCATCCAGTATAGACCGGAAGTTGATAATGAGAAGTGATAACTCTCACCAGCCTGTGGGAACATGATCGCATAATCTCCCATAACCTCCTGAAGTAAGGCAGAAGATAAACTTCAACACTGTAAAACATTTTAAAGTCTTCAGAATCCTTCTGTCACCTAGTCTTGTAAGTCACATTAAAGTATAATTTTGTTACCCCATAGCCAATGCATAGAGATCTGGCCTCTTCTCTTTTTCTTCTTGGCAGATTTTATGCACTCTTCTTTCCAAAGCCTGACCCAGATTCAAAACTTTTGGGTACCAAGGAAGTATTTTTGTAAGCACAATCAAGATATTCCTGATGTGAGTATATTCGCCTGTTTCAAGGCAATGTACCGATGCCTACAATAAACATTTTAAGATACATTATTATAAAACTGCACATATAAGGAGAAAAAAATACATTCTAAAAAATCAATTTTTTACCTTTGTTAGTTTATAATGCCATTTATGTACAACATGTCGAAAATTTTCATAGTCTAATTGATCAGCCTTATTTCCACCATCAAATCCGGTTGCCCTTAATATGGTAAGAAATCCTGGATAGTTTCCACATTCCTAAAGAAAAAAATTGTCACTTTTTTTTTGTGTTGTTTTGTTTTTAAGACAGGGTCTCACTCTGTCAACCAGATTGTGGTGCTGTGGCATAATCACAGCTCACTGCAGCCTTGAACTTCTGGGTTCAATCCATTCTACCTCCTCAGCCTACCAATAGCTGAAAGTACAGGTGTGTGCCACCGTACCCAGCTAATTTTGTAGAGATGGGGTCTGGTTATGTTGCCAAGCGGGTCTCAAACCCCAGGCCTCAAGCAATCCTCTCACCTTGGTTTCCCAAAGTGATGAAATTACAGGCATAAGCCACTGTGCCTGACCCAAGTTTTTCACTTTTAAAAAAAAAGTATGCCCCCACAAAATAGCAGAAGCTGAAACTTAAGTAGACTAGATGAATGTTGGCACGCAAAAACATCATGCATATTTGAGTGTCAGGTAGTTTTCACATCAGTTTGAGATAGGAATAAAAAGTATAGCACTTTTTATAATGGATTAATTGTGCTTTTAAACACTGTTTTACAAATGAATCTTAATCTCAGCTTCTCTTTTAAAACTGAACAATCTAGAGATTACTGAAAATGATTATTATATACATGAGTAAAATATAAGAGTTTTATTTATTTATTTATTTATTTTTTGAGTTGGAGTCTCACTCTGCCACCCAGACTGGAATGCAGTGGCTGCTCCCGGTCACTGCAGCCTTGACCTGCTGGGCTCCAGCGATCCTTCCACCTCAGCCTTCCAAGTAGCTAGAACTACAGGCACATGCTGCCACACCCGGCTAATTTTTGATTTATTGTAGAGATGAGGTCTTGCCAAGTTGCCCATGTGGGTCTAGAACCCGTGGGCTCAGGCAATCCACTCACCTCAGCCTCCCAAAGCGCGGGATTACAGGCTGAGCCACCGAGCCCAGTTGGAGTTTTTCTTAATCATACCTTTTCATATGTGGCTCTATCACTATGCCACCTGGTCACAGTCTCTAACATGCAGCAAAGAAATCTCCCATAACGACTAGCTTCATTTTCAGTACAGCTTGCAACTGTGTAAATTATGTCAGAGAAAACCTATAGGAAAAAATGTTTGAAAAATAAAAACAAATCAAGGTCAATATTAGCTGAAAATATTAAAAGACTATGTTACAACAAATAATAATGAACAGGTAAGCTTAGTCAAATGATGTTTTCTACTTTTATATTCACGCTTGCAGAGACCTTTGGAGATTTTGGCTTTTATGGGGAAATAGCACAGTCATAAAGTAAGCCCCCCAAAAAGAATTTTTATAAAGAAAGTTGACTTACAATGACAGAGAAAAAAACTATCATTATTTTTACATAATAGCTTCTTAAAGACTTAGCCATACATATTACTAGGGTTATGGAGGTAGTAAACATAGGCAAAGCTGAAATTAGAAAAGACAGTGGACATGCTGTAACTACCGTTATGTTTTTAAACCACAAAATGTAACTTAATATAAGAAAAAAGATGCAAAATCTGTGAATATAACCATACTGAAAAGCTTCTCTGCTTTTATGTATGTGCAAAAGTGCAAGGTGTTTTTTTTTTGGTTTTTTTGAGGGGTGAAGATTAAGGATGGATAAGAGAGTTCTACCTATTGTGATACAACATGCAAACTCAAATGCTTAGTTAATAAGTTTAACTTTGGGTGCTTATTACGTATCAGGTACTATTCAAAGTGCTTTTTACATGTACTGACTCAATCCTCTCAATAATCTTATGAACCAGGTACTTATACTTTACAGATAAGAAAACTGAGGCACAGAGAGGTTAAATAACTTACCAAAGATCATATAGCTAGAAAGTAGTAAAGCTAGGATTCAAGTTCAGGCACTTGGCTCTTGAGTTTATGCTTTTAAACACACACACACACACACACACACACACAAATACCTCCATAGACTATAGTGCTTAGCTATCTTTGTGTGAGAATTTATTTAAAGGTTGCAATAAAAAGAACTTACTCGATCATAGCAAAGAAGTGTGGAAAAATTTGGAGTTTTCTGTTGATGTACCAATTCAACAAAACGAGCACAGTAAACAGCATCAATTGCTGAAAAAA
The DNA here is from genome assembly GCF_000164805.1 of Carlito syrichta. Classification (NCBI taxonomy): domain Eukaryota; kingdom Metazoa; phylum Chordata; class Mammalia; order Primates; family Tarsiidae; genus Carlito; species Carlito syrichta. Next base: position 39,568 of record NW_007042239.1, read on the forward strand.
TACATCGAGGAAATATACACAGCTGTAGAAATTTTGTGATGGTCTCATTTTTGGTAGATTCTAAAAATAAGGGAAGAATATAGTAAGTGCCTCAAGCCACTAAACATGACAACATATTAACCTTAGTGTAGAGAATACTATAAAACCCAAGCTACAGTTTGTAACCAAAAGGTCATGTCTGTGCTTAATACTATCATTTTTACTCTGTGAACATTTTCCTATCTATAATTTATCCATAAATATTATTTTATACAGAAAAGCTGAATGACAAGCTGCCAATATTGTAGTTATAAGTTAATTAATTTCACCAGCAAAATAAATCAGTTCCTGCAGTGAACATGTGAAGTTGATTTTGCATTAATGAATAACTAAGGAATGGGATAGTAAACACTGAGTTGAAATACAAACATCATATACTTGAACACCACCTAAGTTACAAAGTTATGTTTTTGCAATTGAACAGCAACAGAAATGTAACAATTCCAACAACTTACTTGCTAAAAGCCAATTGTCCTTTTCCAGTTTTAATCTCTGTAAAACTCTCTGTACATGCTCCATCTGTTTCTTTTCTTCTTCAAGAAGCTTGTCCTGAAGGGCAGTACAACGTTCCTTCTCTTTCTTCTTTTTATTTGGAGGCTACAAAGAATAAGTTACATACTTTTCTGACTACATGCACATCACCTTCCTTCTTTTAACTAAAAAAATTTAAGAGATACTGATACTTTATAATTACTTCAACATGAATATAGGTCTACTCGGATATGCTGCTTTTACCTCCATTCAACACATCCAGAACAGTGTCATAGAGTCATCGTACACCATCAAAACAGGCTAACTTCTCAACATTGATACTATTAGTCTTAGGCAAGGGGTCATCTTTGACTCTTCTTCTCCTACAACCACTACACCTGTTTACAAGTTCAGTACATCCCCACGACCTCCACCATAGTCTATGCTTTCAGTAACTCACAATAAATTACCCAAAAAGTCACCCAGCTGTCTTCAGTCTAATATTAGTCCCTTCCCCTATCAAAAGCATCCTTCACACTGCTGTCATTAATATTCTTTTTAAAGTGCCATTTTTTTTACCATCATTACTTTCCTGCTCAGGAAACTAAAACAGCTCTCAGTTTTTTTTTTCCAATGCCCTATATAATCCGGCCCCATCCTAACTATTCAAATGTATCACTAAGCACATTCTCTACAGTAAAAGTGTTCTCCTTAAACTCCAGACTATGCTTTGCCTTTCTTGGAACCTTAAGAGTGGCCTCCCTATCTGCTTCCATATTTCCAAACCTAATCTACCTTCAAGGCCTGCCCAGCTCAAGGCCTGCCCAGCTTTTCAATAAAACCTTCTCCTAAAGAGTTCTCCTCCTGAGAACTCCTACTGTTCTTGAAATTAGAGTCACACAGGTCACATTAAATTACTATTAATAGCATAGTCTTCAGTAGAAAAATAAACTCAAGTACTTTTTGATTAACCATAACCTCCAACCATTCACCAAGCCCCACTCCTGTCAGTAAGAGACTGCCTTTAAATCCACTTAAGAAAATACTATACAGCAGCAACAAGATCATAGTTTCAAGAAACTTGAGCTAAAACAATTTCAAAGTACAGGAAACACTGAATTAACACCATAAAGTTTATACTTGAACTACTAGAACAAAAACCTACCATTTCTTGATTGTCATCAATTGCTTTCATCTGGACTTTCAGTTTATTAACTTCTCGTTCATAGCTGGTGTGTGGAACTGCAAGATCATACATTGTCAGTGACCAGAATGTGGCATAGAATTGAGGGCTGATGTCATCCCAGACTTTGGAAACATGTAAGGAGACTACTGCTTCATGGACAGGAGCCATCACCATCTCACAAGATGTAATATACTTATGAACTTTATGTTGCTGTTTACTTCCCTTTTCTGATTTTTTAAGTTCATCATACTTTGACTGGAGATAAAAAGTAAAAACAAGTACATCTATACACATGCACACAATTTATAGCTTTGACTTTCATGATATAAAAAAATATATATTTCCATTTAAAGAATCAAAAGTTAACTAATCTCAAAACTGTTATAGAAATTCTAGTTGCTTACCAGCAACACTTATTTTAAGATAAGTCATCCCTTGAAGCTATTTCAATCTTTAGTTCTCTGTGCTGACTAGTTCAGAAGATTCTTATCAAATCTGACCTGTTGTGTAAGTAAATACGGTACATGTGCCTCTGTCCATACCCCTCAACCCTACTCCCTCTTATTGCTATATGAGATTGAACAAGTAGAGCTTCCAGTCTTGCTTTCTAGATATTGAAGGGGACCAAATAGAGGGTCTTAACATTAGTAAAGAGGCAAAACGGAACTAGTAACAGCCAACCAGGACAGACTGTAGTATCACTACATGTCATCTCTACCAACAGTTACAATTTGTTAATTAAGAAGCTGGATCAATACTAAGAAAAGTTATGAGACAGTTACTACAAGACTGCTAAGTAGAGTGAGCAACTGCTTGGTTTGCCAGGACTTCAGGGTTTCTCAAGATGTAAGACTTAATGGCTATAACTGGGGAAGTCTCAGGCAAACCATGACCAGCTAGTTATCCTACTGCTAAACCAAATAAATTTTTCTATGAAAAGCTCTGGTATATTGACGTTTAAAGCATGTGAGAAATGATGTTGCAGCTTCTTTTGCTGTATTGGTTCATCCTAATTTGTGGGAGAGTCAGAGCAAGGCCATATTCTTAGTGTATGAAAAAAAATTCTGTTACTACAATGGGAGGGGCTACATATAGATAAATATATTGGGTGGGGAGAGAGAGAGAAAGAAAGAATAGCACAAAGTAGAGTTGTTGGTATTGTTTCATGTCCTCAGTTCTTTAGGATGAAAGAGCTCTCACCCAGAAAATTTTGTTTGGGTTAGCCATCATCCTTAAAATGAACCTAAGAGAAACCCTAAAACTAGCTTCTTTTTTATATTAGAAAATCACTTATTCAGTTTTTGTTAAACACGCCAGCTATAACTAGACAAAGGTCAAAGGTTCCACTTCTAGCTCTGCACTGTGATAGGCAGAGTCTCAGTTCCTTATAGTTCAGTTACCTGCCTTCCTTCCTGATTCCCTGGGTACTGCTATACTCCCAGGTTCATTGAACTGAAAGTATACAAAAGTTCTCTGTTCCAGAGGACATCTCAAGCAAGATCTAAGACTCTTACAACTGTGGTAGAAGTGGAAAGATTTATGTTCTATTATTCCCATTTTAGAGAACATGTTGGTAACTACTGAGACCATGCAAGTGACAAAGCTACAAAGAATATCAGAGGGGTTCCAATTACATCAGAAACCTGAGACAATAATAGTGACTAGAATAACAAAAGTTTTTTGTTTTTTTTAATTTAGAGGGCAGGTCTTACTGAGGATAACTAATATGAATCTAGGTGACCAGCATAACATCTGCTATGATCCTAACAAAACATGAGATAAAACAGTGCTGACTCTACCTGCATAAGATAGCCTAGCTACCTATCTGGGCAAGATCTAGAATATGAACTAGGGAAAACCCTCTCTTTCAGACTTGGTGTCTCAAGGTGGGCCTCAACAATTAAAAAATACGGTTATAGGTATGAGAGGCTGATAGCTCTCAACAATTAAAAGTAAAAATATGGTTATAGGTATGAGAGGTTGATAGCTCCACTCACCCTTGTCCTCTGGTTCTGAATTTTTAACTTCTATTGCTAGGCACCCTCATAGTCCCTTATCTAGTTAGAAAAATAGGCTTGATCAGAAAAGATGGCTATACTTCCTATTTCCTTGTCTAAAGTCAGTTTAACTACCACTTTAAGCTTACATCTTTAATCAAATATAGAGGCTTAACAGTTCTACATCTCAAATCACCCGAGAAATTAGATGTATGGAATAGAACTGATATCCACAGTTATTGCTGTATTTCTTATTACTGTTCAAAAATCTCTTGTTGGTCCAAGAATCTGAGCAGTGTTTGGCTGAATTAGTCTCAAGAAAGCCTGCTGACAGTCTCTTTATGGAGGAAAATGTAACATACATTTTCACTTTCTCAACAAAGGCCCTTCAAGAGAGGCTTTCACCCCAGAAACAAAAGCAAGGATCCATAGGGCAGCTTGGATGCCCATTCAATGCAATCAAGGTTGCCAAGGAACCCCCTTTCCAGAGAGTGGCATGTGGCGTACAGGTAAAAAAGACTTATCCCTGACTCGGTTATAGTTCTGTTTTCCTCTTCAACCTAAGAAGAAAATATCATATCTTTGTTTAGATGTTTATATCTCTTAAAAGACAAAGATAGGCCAGGCACAGTGGCTCATGGCTACAATCCCAGCACTTTGGAAGCCAAGGCGAGAGAACTGCCTGAGCCCAGGGGTTGGAGACCAGTCCGGGCAACTTGGTGAGACCTCATCTCTATAATAAAATCAAGAAAAATTAGCCAGGCATGGTGGCACAAACCTGTAGTTCCAGCTACTTGGAAGGCTGAAGTGGAAGGATCTCCTGAACTCAGCAGGTCAAGGCTGTGTGGTGGCCGTGACCGTGCCACTGCACTCCAGCCTGGGCTACAGAGTGAGACTATGACTCAGAAAAAAAAAAGACAAAGATAATATTTTACACAGGCTAGAGAAATGGTAGCTATTGGTATGAATGGCCTGCTCCGTTTTCTGACCTGGAAAAGTTCAGCTAACCTCAGGCAATTCGGTAATCCTGTTTGCTAGGGATCAGTATCAGTAACTAGTATGTCCCCCTTCTCAATACCCACCTCAGTCCTTCAAGAAATCAGATCCCCTGTTGTATAGCTGAGGCTGATCTACTGTGGAACAGGGTGACAACACAAGACATAACTACACAATGACAGCATACAATTCTCTGGATTGAAAGATTCTAAAGGCAAAGAAAAGGCCTAACACCATTCCCTTATCTCACAGGAATTACAGCATAATACTAATAAAGTGATAATTAAATCAAATAGCATTTACTTAGTTGTTAGAAGGAAGTGAGAAACTGTAGCAGTTGATATGCAAACATTAACAGCAGGAGGTCGATTAAATGATCAGTAAGATTTCAAATTTCTCAGCAACTTTTTTTCATACCTCTACTATACAACTCGGTATCCCTACTAGGAAAAAAGAAGAGATCCTAGTTTAAGAGAAAAAAACAAGACCTTCCTCAAAATCTGTAGTGAAAGTCTTATGTAGTACAGACTTTAAAACAACAACAAATAAACAAAAGGACCAGAATCCAAGCCTACAGAAAAATGAAGACTATTCTGGGGCTCCAGTCAAAGTAAGGAAGTACCACAGTTTCTCAACAGAGGACTGATCATAGCCCTGAGGGAAAGGAAAAGTAAACCACCATTAGCGGTCACTGCTTTGCAGGGAATAAATAGTCCAGGTGGCAGGTGAGGAAGAGCTATCCCCTCTCCCCCCACATCACTACGTGAATTTCAATACAGTCAGTCACTACCGGGATGCCATGCCATGTTAGGGAAGTTTCCAATTTACTTTTGAGTATTTTTCTTTTATTCTGGTGGGGGGGGTCATTGAAGTAGAGAGAAAAGAATCATGAACACACCCTTTCTAGAAGTTACACAACAGAGAAGGCAAGAATTTTTAGGAGATTGGGGGCATTGTTAAGTCTTTCTGTTCAACTTCCCTTCTTTCTCTCAAGGCAGCATGTTTAGCAAGTCAACCATCTGACAAGGATATAGTCACTGAGGAAACAGGACTCTCTGAAGTCAACAGGAGTGTTTCTCAGACTGAAGTACCAGATTCACATGCATCAGAATCATGTAGTGCTTGTTACAAAACAAATGACAAAATCAAAAATCAAACAAAACAAAAATCAGAAATTTTCAGGCACTCTACAGTTTTCTGAGTTAGAATTTGGGGACATTGGATTCTGAGTTTTTAAGATGCTTCCCTGATGATTCTAATTTACACTAATGTTTGAGAACTACAGTTCTAGAGGGTCAATAAGATATCACCCTGGAGCCAGGCTCAGTGGCTCAGCCTGTAATCCCGCGCTTTGGGAGGCTGAGGTGAATGGATTGCCTGAGCCCGTGAGCTCGAGATCCGCCTGGGCAACTTGGCGAGACCTCATCTCTACAATAAATCAAAAATTAGCCGGGCGTGGTAGCGCGTGCCTGTAGTTCCAGCTACTTGGAAGGCTGAGGCGGCAGGATCGCCGGAGCCCAGCAGGTCGAGGCTGCGGTGGCCGGGAGCGGCCATTGCACTCAAGTCTGGGCGACAGAGTGAGACTCCAACTCAAAAAAAAAAAAAAAAGATAGCACCCTGGACAACTGGTTGAATAGTAACAGGAAATTACAGAACTAGTAAGATCTTAATTATGAAAGGGATATTTTAGTGTATAGTGCTCAAAGCTGAATATTAACAAAAGAATATCTCAACCAAGAGACACTTGATTATCATGTCAAGCTAAAATGCATTTACAAATAAACTTTTTTGTTGAGTAGGGATCTCACTCTGTCATCCAGGTTGAAATGCAGTAGCATGAACACAGCTAACTGCAGCCTTGACTTCCTGGGCTCAGGAGATCCTACACCCAGCATATTTTTTTATTTTTCTGTAGAGACGAGGTCTCGCTATGTTACCCAGGCTGGTCTCAAACTGCTGGGCTCAAGCAATCCTCTCGCCTTAGCCTCTCAAAGTGCTGGAATCATAGGCATGAGCCACTGCACCCAGCTGCAAATAAAATTCTTAAGAAATAACTTGGAATCATTCTTCAATGGCAGCAAAAACACTTGTACTTACCGAAATATGGTGTGCATACATTGGCCTAGACAGGAAAAATGCTGCATCATGGGGTGTGTGAAATTCATTACAGAGCACATCAATTGAAGGCACTCGCTTTATATAATCTTCTGTGCTAAGATTAGATGCTAAAAACCCACCAAACTGTACCAGGGTATCATGACACTAAATTTAAAAAAATAAGACAAAATCAACATAAATATTTTGGAAAATTAAGACGTCATTTTAACTATATTTTGTTTAACAATTAAGAATCCAGATTTTACAACTTGAAAGGATTTTACAGATCTTCTATAAACATAATCACATAATCCTACTGCAAAAAAAGATGCTAAGGCCCTGACAGGTTGACTGATCCAAGGCTTTAATAGCCAACTGGGTCTCTTAAGTTCCAAGCTATTGTTCATCACTTTTAGTTAAATACATCTACTCAAATCCTATAAAGCGACAAACATAGGCAAAAAGAAGTCAACTTCTTTGCCCTTAAAATTAAAAGTTAGCCGGGCTCGGTGGCTCAGCCTGTAATCCCGCGCCTTTGGGAGGCTGAGGTGAGTGGATTGCCTGAGCCCGCGGGTTCGAGACCTGCCTGGGCAGGGAGACCTCATCTCTACAATAAATCAAAAAATCAGCCAGTCGTGGTAGTGCGCGCCTGTAATTCCGGCTACTCGAAAGGCTGAGGCGGAAGGATCGTCGGAGCCCAGCAGGTCGAGGCTGCGGTGGCCGGGAGTGGCCACTGCACTCCAGTCTGGGCAACAGAGTGAGACTCCAATTCAAAAAAAAAAAAAAAAAAGATTAAAAGTTTATTTATAGAATACATGTCTAAATATTAAGTACCAAAACCCATGATTAGCCCCCAAAATGTCTTTAACTATCACCAACTGTAACACAAAGAAAAAAAGAGTGAGCATCTATTCTGTTGTAACTGACATCCCAGATTCCCAGAGATCAAAATTTAAAAGTAAATACATTGAAACTGTAGGAATTTAATGATAGTGTCTAATTAACTGAAGGCCTTATACATATTACAACACCTCTTAAAGTCATAATTTGAACAAAAATGGGCCCTACTTCTAGAATGTCTATTTTACATTGGAGCTGTTTCATATTTCTATGATGTGTAAAAATAACATTTTTCAAATAATATCACATTCTTTACCTTCCTTTATAAGAATTAAAAAGTCTATACAAACATAAAAGCCACTTGAGCTTACCTGGTCATACAGCTTTCCCACAAGTTTCAAATGTTTCTCTCCACCTTCCTGAAAGATTACCCCATTCCTCTGCTGAGCCATAAGCAAACAGAGGGGAAGAGCAAGATCATGGTCCAACAGTGCATCCTTTAATCTTTGAGAGGATTTTTTAGTGTTTCTGATCTGGCCAAAATAACCACCCTGCGCAAGAGAAGACACAAATTTACAAGTGTACAGTACATAATGCATACTGTCTAATTTGGAAAAAGACACAGAAAAAGTTGAGTTCCAAGCCTTAATATAAAAAAAAATTACATTCCACATTCTTTCTCCTTCAAAAATTTACTTTAGTAACATTATTACTAATTACAGTCACTAGCTAAAAGATAACTGTCAGTTGTGTTTAAAAGTCTGCATATTTTCCATTTTCCACCTTGTAGTTCCTCATAAAGGATTATTCTTTATTCACTGTGGAACAGATTCAACAGAGTAACTGTGTTAAGACCTATGGCAGTTAGGAAATCAAGAATCACAGAAGAGCTGGTATTTATTTTCCTTACAGATGTATTACTTACTGTTTCCTGTACTTTGTTTCGATTTATTCAAAAGGTTAAAATAACAACTTTAATCTCAATTTCGAAAAGAGGGTTAGAGGTGATTATGGGAGGAGGGTCTATATGGCTTTGACTTTTGGTTTTATGTACATATATAGTGTTTTAGAGTCTTTACTATGACCATACATACATTATTAATTTTAAAAGTCAATGAACAAAAATAGCAACACTTACCTCAGCTTTTAGCTGCTCCCCACCAGTCATGGCCTCTAGTTGCTCCATTGTCATTTCCTCTGTAATTTCTATTCCTGCCATTTTTTGAACCACTTCTTTCAATATAAGCAGGTCAAAACTATTCCAAAAATATAAGAAAAAGCATATGGTTAAAACTTCAAATATAAAAGTGAAAATATATTATAATTAATATACTGAGAATCCTCAAATTATTTACATATAAATACGGAGGAGGGACTGAAGCAGTTTTTTAGGAACTGCATTCCTAGAATTATATTGAAAAATAATTGGTACATATGTTTATTTTAACTTTTTACTTGGAAATAACTTCACACTTATAAATAGAATGCAAAAACAAACATAGTACAAAGCACACCCATATGTCCCTTACCCGAACTTCACCTAGTAATATTTTTACTCCTATTTGATCATTTGTGTTTTCTTTTCCTCTCTCTTACATACACACACACACACACATTTTTGAATCGTTTGACGGTAAATTATCTACATCATGGTCTTTACTTCTAAAATTCCTAAGCATGCATTTCCTAAGAATAGAGTTATTCTTTTACATAACCACAGCACAGTTATCAATTTTAGTAAATCTGACACTGGTACAATACTTTAATCTACAATTCATATTTTATTTTTATCAGTTGACCCAATAATGTCCTACAAAGCATTTTTTTCTTCTCTAATATAAGATGGTCAATATATTTTTGATGGTATAGAACCATCTCTCTAAACAACTCCATTACTAAAAATAAAATAAAGCCATAAACAGGTTTGCATCATATAAACTTGGAAGACAGGAAGGGAAGGAAGGGGAAAAAAAGAAGAGAAGTTCCAAGTTGTGGCATCTGATCCAAAGATGACAATTTAGTGGCTAGCCCTAAGCACATTTTAGTTATGTTTCAACCATAATATACTTTAATTCTCCAAGGTTAGGGCTGCCAATAGAAAAAACACCTTATAACTTCTAAGATCTTCTTTAATTCGTTAAATAAAGACAAAGTAAAAGACATTCTTTCCTAAAAAACAAATACAGATATTTTTCTAACAATGAAGTAAGACAGACCCAATACACAAGCTAATAGACAAAGGAACAGTTTTTTTTTTAAATCAAATATCTGTTTATTCATTTCCTACCCATCCATAAATTCACCTTAATTTTTTATACATTTCACAGTAAGTTGTGGACATCAGTATATTTCTCTCCAAATATTTCAGTATGCATATCATTGATTAGATTTCAGTAAAAGGAACAGTTTTCTAAGATTCTTATTAAGTCCTTCAACTTGCCTTGTCTTCCGTAAAGACAGTTTTCAAAAACAAGACAGCCCTCATGCAAATTAGTATACAAAAATTAGTATACAAGTACCAATGAAGCAGTGTTTATTTAAACTAACTGTTTATTAGATGGTCACAAAAACCGTATTCACAGTACAGAAAGCTCAGTTATATATTAAAAAATAATATCTGTTCTCCTGGTCTATAACAAAGAATAAAATGTATAGAAATGGCTGATATTTGAGTTTAAGTGACTTGTTGATAAAGTCGTAAGCCTAAATAGTTCTCCCTCAGCCAAAATAAGAATCTGCCATGAATTACTTAAGTAATACTTCTCTGGAATAACAGATAGCTTTTAATTTTTTATTTGTTTGCTTTCTAACAGAAAGCTTTTAAAATCAATTTTCCAGTTCTTTGATTCTAGTCAGTCTACTTTTGGCAAGGTTTTATATATATTCATACTAACTCAAATTTCAGGCATTTTTAACCACCCAGAAAAAAATTAATTTCAGTATTTATAAAGAAAATAGGACACTATCCAAAAGGCACATAAGCCCTATGTTTCACTAAAGTCCAAATTCAAAAATTAATTATGCTTTAAGTATATTATATACACCTCAAAATAAACAAACATGTTCTTACCAGATGCTCAACTAACAAAGGTCAATTACTGTCTGATAGCATAATCAACAGAGCACTATGTTTTGTCATAAGAAGATATACAATACACTATATTAGTCACTTAATCAAACGCCTAATAGATAGTCAAAATAAGTGAAAGTGTCTTTTTAGTGAATTAGCATATATAGCCACATATTATATTTATATATATCTTGAAAAAAGTCTTTTTATATATTGTTATAATTTAACTAAATAATTCCATATAAGTAAGTAACTATTCTACTTGAACCTACAATCAACAAGTAGTCTTGTTGGGTGTGTTGGTTCATGCCTGTAATTGCAGCACTTTGGGAGACCAAGGTGAGAGAATTGCCTGAGCCCAAGGGTTCAAGATCAGCCTGGGTAACATGGCAAGACCTCGTCTCTACAATAAATAAAAAAATTAGCCAGGTATGGTGGTGCATGCCTGTAGTCCCAGCTACTTGAAAGGCTGAGGTAGAAAGATCGTCTGAGCCCAACAGGTCAAGGCTGCGGTTGCCATGAACACGCCACCACACTCCAGCCCTGGCAAGAGTGAGATGACTTAAAAAAAAAAAAAAGAAGTCTTGCAGGATAATAGCAATCCCAATACCCTCAAACCACCAGAAGTGCTCTCCCTAACTATTAAATTTCACTTATGTATAATTTGCTATGAATACCTTTTGCCTGCCTTTAGCTGATTGGCAACATATTGAAGAAGACCAGCAAGATCAATTGGATATTTACGAAAAACTGCACCACAGAAACTAGCCAGACCTAAATGAAATAAAAAAGAATAGGAGAAAAAACAGTTTGTAAAATAAAAAGCACAACATTAAGTGTCATTTCTTCAACCACATTTCTAAAACAAAATGAGGTAGGAATAATTTTATTGCTGATGCTGTTGAATAAAACTTTATAATTAAAAATAACTTATTTATTGAACACATATATGTCAAACTCTGTACCAAGCACTTTACACTGATCATCTCATTTAATCCTTACAACTATCATACTAGATTGGTATAAAACTATTGATGAGGCAAATTCAAAACAGATATGTCATGTAACTTGTTCATGGTCACATAGTAAAAAGTAGAGCAATAATTCAAACCTATGCAGCCTGATTCCAGAATCTGTGACGTAAATTAGGACACAACAAAATCTTGCAGATCACTTTAGCAAACTTGAATAAATGACAAAATGCCTACCCCTTGAACATCTGAATTTTAAAAAATCTTTTTTTATCTAGGAACACATTATTAGTTGTGGAGGGGCAAAAAAATAGGTAAAATATTGCCAGACCTAGAAGCAGACAAGTGACCAATTTTAACCAATAGTCTTTATCACATCATGAATAGGGAGGAAACCCCAGCCAACATAGGTCCTGTTCTCAAAGAGCTGAGTCTATACCAAAGGATACAGAAAAGTAAACTGAAATACTATGATGAATAAAATGTTCCATGGGAGTACAAAAGAAGAGCATTGAGACTTGTGGGTGAGAGGATTAACAGGAAAAGTTTTCTGAAGAAAGTGACCTCTAAGCTGAAATCTACTAAATAAATAGAAGGTAATGCAGGGGAGATACGTAGTCATGGAAGAGTATTCCAATTAGAAATACACGTGCAAGCCGGGCTTGGTAGCTCAGCCTGTAATCCTGCGCCTTTGGGAGGCTGAGGTGAGTGGATTGCCAGGTTCGAGACCCGCCTGGGCAACTTGGCGAGACCTCATCTGTACAATAAATCAAAATGAGCCGGGTGTGGTAGCGCACGCCTGTAGTTCCAGCTACTTGGAAGGCTGAGGCGGAAAGATCGCCGGAGCCCAGCAGGTCGAGGCTGCGGTGCCTGGGAGCGGCCACTGCATTCCAGTCTGGGCGACAGAGTGAGACTCCAACTCAAAAAAAAAAAAAAAAGAAAAAAAAGAAATACACGTGCAGAAGGCCCATGGAAAGTGCAAGTTCAGTATTAATAAAATCTGGAATATTGGGGGGGGGGATTGAGACTGAGAGCAGTGTGTGAGGACTTGATTTCAAAAGGACTTACTTGTATGACTTACTAAAATATCAGACTTTAAAAGACAATGGGGAGCCAAGGCAAGATCAGCTATCATATACAAGAAGTTGAAAGAAAGGGAACTGGTTGCTAAAAGCAGAGGTACATGAAATAAAAAGAAGTGTGGTTAGAATTTTTGGTTATGCTAAGTCAAGTGCTTGTTCTTTAAAGATGACTGGAACCTCAGGATCAACTGGGAAGAAATGAGACTAGTTCCCTTAAGATGCTGGTGAGGATGTAGAGAAAAGGGAACGCTTCTACACTGTTAGTGGAAATGCAAACTAGTTCAGCCTCTATGGAAAACAGTGGGGCAATTCCTAAAAGAACTAGCAATTGACCTTCCATATGACCCAGCAATCCCCCTATTGGGAATATACTTGGAGGAACTCACATCACTCTACAAAAAAGATATCTGCACACGAATGTTTATTGTAGCATTATTCACAATAGCAAAAACATGAAACCAAGACTGGATTAAAAAAATGTGGTACATATACATACTATGCAGCCATAAAGAAGGACAAAATAATGAACTTCACAGCAACTTGGATGGATTTAGAGTCTATCATACTCAGTGATTTATCATAGAAACAAAGAAGTGAGTACCACATGTTCTCACTCATAAGTGGACCCCAAACATTTATCATACTATAAGAAAGGGATTGGTAGTAGCAGGAAACTACCCAGGGGAGGCACACAACATCCATAAGGTACCTGATCTCAAACCAAGCGAAGTGGGGACCAAATGGAGGCCCCAACTTTATCTGAACAATGACCACTTGTATACCTAATCCTGAATTGTACCCCACATCTTTAAAATAAAAAAAAATTTTTTTTAATCAACTCTTCTAAAATAATGGTAGCTAAAGAAGGGGATTTTTCATCTCCCCAGTAATGCTTACTGAACTTCTATCACAGTTAATAATGGTCTCTTGAGTTAAGAAAATGACTATATGAACCTCCTTAGACAACCAAGGCCTTGGACACTGAAGAAAAAGCTGAGTGGCTACACATTCTCAAGAACTCTTAACAAATAGGCTCCAAGTACAGATTACAGAATACATAACATGGCAGTTATTACAAATAGTAATTTCATCTTCGGAAACATAAAAATACTTACTCTGAAGCCAGCTTGAGATGGTTGTGTCATCATGTTTCATTCTCTCCTTTTCTGGATTAGCTAAAGCTTCAATGATACAATCTTTTATATGTTAAGAAAAAACTGTCATTATCAAAGGCCCTTAAAATATAAAAAAATGATATGCCACATCCTGGGAAAAAGTAAAATCATTTGCTTTAAGTCACTACAAAGTATTGAAAAATACACTCATTGTAGTACCAACTTTTCCTCTCTAGCCTCTTTTTAATCTTTCAGCAAGCAAGATAGATTCCATCTACGTCAAGATGTTCGGTAAGCCTAACATCTCTCCCTTTATACAATACAAAGACACACAGGTATGCACACTCACTCACTCTCACACTATTAATCAGCCAAACTTCAGATTAGCCACCCTAATCAACCTCAGATAGTTACTAAAGGAACACAGAATGAAAATAAAATGTTAGCCGGGCTCAGTGGCTCAGCCTGTAATCCTGCGCTTTGGGAGGCTGAGGTGAGTGGATTGTCTGAGCCCGCGGGTTCGAGACCTGCCTGGGCAGCAAGACCTCATCTCTACAATAAATCAAAATATTAGCCGGGCATGGTAGCGCACGCCTGTAGTTCCAGCTACTTGGAAGGCTGAGACAGAAGGATCGCTGGAGCCCAGCAGGTCGAGGCTGCAATGGCCGGGAGCGGCTACTGCACTCCAGTCTAGGCGACTGAGTAAGACTCCAACTCAAAAAAAAAGAAAAGAAAATGTTTACTACTAGGATTAAGCTCTATGAAATGTAAAAATCTATGCTTCACTTGAAAGGATACAAGCCAAGACATCATAATTCAATGAAGTGAGGTATTTCAATGAATCTACTACAGGTGTTATTAAGTTATCATACTTCTGTATTTGTGACAAGATCTGGAAGACAGTAACAAAAACTGGATAGCATTAACTATACTAACTAAGCAATGGCTATACTTTTTATTTTTCAAAAGAAAAAGCAAATAATGCTTATAATGAAAGTGGTTTCCTACTATTTCGCATTTATATGAAACCTACAATTCTATCATTGCCTTAGATAATACCTTCTTAGGCTACATTTTCCAATTAGGACATAATTCCAAAAGGCCTAAAGTTGGATTTTGAAATGATAGAAGCTAGTCTCATGTGTTTTAGAAATATCTTTCTAAATATGAACATGATACTTTATATGTGAATCACAATGTTAATCAAATGTTTCTAAAAACTAAAATCAACAAGTAATGCTTCTAGAAACCAAAATGTGGTATACAAGAGAACATTATACTGTCTATAACAGCAGCACTGTCACATACTACTAGAAAAGTAGATCAATGGGTTAAATATATTGCTTAATAATTTTCTTTTTAGCATAACATCACAATGTTTCATTTGCTATCATCATATTTCCACCTGAGCTGATTTAAATACAACAAAAAGTATTTAAATCCCTTAATATAATATCAACTTCAAAACGTACATAATCAAACAAAATGGTTGGATTGCTGTGGCTCAACTTCCCAATCTGTCTTCCAGAAGGTTTCACGTTTTCCTTGGTTAGACGCCTACAAGGGGAGAAAAAGGTGGCAGGGATCATCTTAAATATTCCTCATAACACTGATAGGTTTGTTACATCATGGGGTGGGGAAATTATTTCCCAAATATCCAAAACAGATTTATATAAACAGCCACATTCATCATATACTTTATAGCAAGACTTGGGCTATTTTGGTCAGGGGTTCACCCACATGGTATTGAGATTTTATATTAAATGCTTAACATTTATAAAATATACGTTTCCACTTTACAGTAATAGTCTAATATCATTAAGACTCTTAACATACTCTACAAGTACATAAAATTCTTCTTTCAGAGAATCATAATTATTTTAGATTTAGAAGGGCTCACTTATCAGTTTAGGGATTACAATATCAAATTTGGCATAATGCAATGAAATGTCTCATGCCATCTGGCTCAGTAACCCTAATAAAGTAACAGCTAATGCTGCACTCCTCAATATGGAAAGTTCTCTGCTTTTCATATTCAAAGTAAACAATTTTTTAAATTAGAGTCTATGCCTTTCCTTCTTCTTTATTTCTTCCTCTGCTCATTACTCTTCTACCAACATTCTGCAAATTATATTTATGAAATGCTTACAGTTCAAAACAATTATTACACAGAATCTTAAACACTTCTGATGAGATTATTACATAACACAATTTAGAAGTCTGAAAAGGTTACAAGTGACAGGAAGAAAGTTTTCTAGAATTAAAATATAATGAAGTAAATTATGAATTCAATTTATAATTCAGGAAGTGAATTTACCACTCTCCAAGTGATAAATTTGCTATAATTATCTTAAGAAACTTCTTATGACAAAACTGATCCTATCAATCAAAATTATTTCAGCATCAACTGTTTCTGTTTCCTATCCTCCTTGTCCTAGTTTCTTTTTTGGTTTTGTTTTGGTTCACAGAGATGACAGACCATTAGGTTTAAACTTTGGCTATTCTGTTCCACCCTTAAACTTACCACTACCTGCCCCTACTTCTAATCATTTTATTTCAGGTTGCTTCCCTACTTGCCAAAACTAACCACTTCCCTCTCTATTTTTTATTCCATTCATTCCCTTCTGCTTTCATCACCCTAGAGGGAAAAAACAAACACAAATTTAAAAAACATTTTCTTAATTATGTCTTCCCCTCAAGCTACCATGGTATCTGGCATATGGAACACAATGAGCATTTACAGAATAAATTATAGGGTAAATGAGAATACTCTATGGCAAGCTCTTATTTTAAGCAGTATTCAAAAACTTGTGAAATTCCAAAACTAATTAATTAGTATATTCCATTCCTCATGTAAAAAGTTCAAGCAATATCAAAATCATATTGTTTAGGCATGGTAAAATAGTTATAGCTCACAAATATAACCAAAATTCAAGCATATTAAAAATTCTGCACATATTGTTCTCCAGTAAATTATATTTTTATGTATTTATTCATTAATTCATATTAATGTCTACTATGACAGGCAAAGAGCTAAGCATTAGAAAGATAAGAATGATTGCATTTCAGCTTTTTGGCTAAGATCAAGCCTGGTTCAGCTAGGAAGACAGATTTAAAAGCATTTTTCAAATTTCCATATTCTTAATCAAAAAGAACAAATTTCAGAACAGTACTTTTTACATGCTATCAATAATACAAAAGGGATAATAATGTATTTATATTGGTTACATACACATAAAAATATCTGGAAGGGTAACTAAGAAATCAAACAGCAGTTACTTTTCTTGGGGGGGAGAAGAACTGAATGAATGGAGGATGAACTGAGACTTTTTACGGTATGTATAACTTTTTATATTTATTGAAATTTAAACCATGTGAGCATATATTCAAAAAATTAGATTAATTTAAAAAACAATCATAGCAATGAACCTAGGGTATGATAGCATTATATGCGTAAGGGATAGTGACTGCACAAACAAAGAATAATCAATTGCATTTGGTAGTTTGTACCAGAGAAGGCTTCACAGAGGTGACACTGGCGCTTACGCTCCATAGATGAGGTCAACAGATGGAAAGAGGTTAGAGAGGTAAGGGAAAATCTGTACATTTGTACAAAGTGGTGCATTTAGGGTAACATAAATAGTCTTAGTACACCTGGAGGTAGAATTTGCAAGAAATAAAGTTGGATGTAGGGAGGGACAAATCAAGGAGGATCTTCTTCTTATATCACCATGCCATAAAGCTTAAAATATAACCTGTAGGCAAGTCAGCCAAGGATTCTTAAGTAAGAAATCACTGGAAAACTCCATATAAAAGAACTAAGGCAGTGGTGGTAGAAAGAGTGGATGAAACTGATTCAAGGAATTTAATAATATTAAATATATTATTAAATAATCCATTTAAACCACTTTAGTTCTAAACAAACATAGTAATGGCTTCCTAAATATTAGCTGCTGTTGTTAAGCTAAAAACTGTACCTGAAGAACTCTTAAGACTAAGAACTCTTCCAAGTGGACCATATGTAATATAATTTCCTGTCAGAACTTCCCCAGGTGAAATTATTCACTCTTATCTATCTTCCCATAGCACTTTATAAATACTGTATAATAGCACCTATTAGGCCGGGTGCAGTGGCTCAGCTTATAATCCCAACACTTTGGGAGGCCAAGACAAGAGGATTGTCTGAGCGTGGGGGGTTCAAGACCAGCCTGGGCAACTTGGTGAGACCTTGTCTCTACTGTAAGTCACACACACACACACACACACACACACACACACACACACACACACACACACACACTAGCCAAGCGTGGTGGCGTGTCCCTATAGTTCCAGCTACTTAGAAGGCCTAAGACCAGTAGGTCAAGGCTGTGGTGGCCATGAACGTGCCACTGCACTCCAGCCTGGGCGACAAGAGGCTCCAACTCAAAAAAATAAAATAAATAGCACCTATTAAACCAGATTGTGATCATGCACACATCTGTTTTCTCAATAGACTGTGCACCAGAAAGAACACCACTGGGCAAAGACAATATCATCACGTACTGCTAAACCTATCTAAACTAGAGGACATACTACTTTTAATTAAAATAATCATACCACTACCATGAATTTCTAAAAGGAATGACAACTGACAATAAACAGCCTTGTTGAAAACGCATGCAATACAGCAGTATATTTAGTATCTAAACTGATACTAATTTGACATACACAATTTTTATAATTAAACTTCAAACAGTCTACCAGGTAGTAGAATTAACATCAGTCTTATATTTTTAATAACATGAAAATAAAAAGCACATTAATTTTTTCTTAAAAGAAACTTATCAAAAGTTGATTCCTTGTGAAGATAGATCTGCATAATTCCATTAGATCTTCCTAACAGATTAAAAATCTTTACTATGATAACTTTCAGCAGAGGAAATTGCTAGAGCTTCAACTACCTTGCACAACCATTAAATACATTATGCAAATTGAGTAAATGCCACTGCAGTCTGTCTTTACAAAGTAAAAAAAACCCTTAGCCTATAATATGATAAAGAGAATTTTTATTAGATTTTATATCGATGTAAATATAACAACTATGAAAACATTAACTTGGGCAGTCAAAATGAGCTAAAACTACAACAGATAGTCACTTCTATCTATAGTATATAATCAGTTATACCATTAGCAAATATTCATAGACCTTCTCAAAATTGAGGCTCAGACGTAAGCTAGCTAAAAGTAAATTAGATTAAATTTAAATTAATATAAAAAAATTAAAACTTACTTCATGATATATTTGGCTCTGTCTATTGTTTGAGCTTTAACTTTTACTAAAAGCGGGTGACTGTTATAAGTTTCATTCTTCCACTGGCCATACAGACGATATCTTAAAAAATGATGAGATGAAGAATTAGAAAAAGTTAAACACTAAGAGGTTAATTAATATACTAGAATAGCTAGTTAAAAACATGAAAACAATATGTATTTACCTATGCTGATATGGAAATGTTTTAAACATTCCCCATAGTTCCTCAGACATACAAGCATTGCAGTCCATCAAAGAAAGAGATGGAAGTAGTACCTGGTCAGTAATGCTAAGCAAACAGCTAAGGATAACTTCCTAAATGAAAGGAGGAAAAATTACTTCAGTAAGAGGTTCATATTAATCCAGCCCAACAATAAATTTATGACACAGCACTGGGAAAATTACCATTTTCAAACCTCGTAACACACAATAACTAATTCCCCACCCATCCTTTTCACAATGCTTATTTGTATTTCTCCACATAAAACGTCAAATGAGATAAGGGAAAGAAAGGGATAGCAAGGAAATGAGGAACTTTTCTCTCTCTCTCTCTCTTTCTCAGCATGTTAATCTTCCAAACAAGAATGCTAACCATAAAAGACAACTTTGTATGAGCTGCCAAAAGCATCTTCAGCATCAATGTATAAAATAATTATTCACACAGGTGATTAAAGCTTGTTCACAGTAAAATTTGTAATATGCCCTACCTAGACAAACATTATATACATTATTGGATTTTTCTAGTCTCTTACCGTTTTCTCTTTATCTTCTTGTTTGCTTCCATCAGACTGAAACTAAAATTTAAAAAATAAATTAATAAAAAGCAAAAAGATTAAAATGATGCTGTCATAACTTAGTTACTAATTTGAAAGAGATCTAACTTGCACATGGTTGTGAATTGGTCTTACTTTTTATACACATAGATTTCAAATATAGCCTGTTATCAATTAACAATTTATTTTTCATTTTCTCTATATTTCTAACCTCTGAGCTATTCTTGACATTCATGAATTTTAAGTGTCAATTTAATAAGTCAATTATTTTCTCAACCTTATTATCACAAACTAAAGCATCCTAAAACTAATCTAAACATTTGTTATAAAATTGTAGCCAGCATAATTTTGTTATAATAAAATTTTTCCATTTTTTCATCCAGAAGTTTTAGTTTCTCCTCCATAGATTAGTAAAAGCAAACACTAAAGCAACAAAAACACAAAAACAAAACTCAACACAAAGAAATGTAAAGCTATATTTTAATTCACCATTACCAAAGTCCTCACTGAAAGATAAGACCAAAATATTTATACTGCTAACAAAGACAAAACCATTGCCTAACTTGTACACACTGAGTGAAAAAATCCTGGGTCCATTTTATATCTATGATTTGCAGATGGACCTCTAAAGTAATATTTGACAACACTGTCTATTAATTCAAAATGAAATAGTGAGTGATACCTGTGTAGAAGGTAAATATATAAGTGGGTAGAAGGTTGGCAGATAGTACGTACAGAAGCCAAAAGGACAACTGAAGCACTGATACATAAGAGCAATCTAGATTCTGGGATGGATTTAGGATTTCTCAAGTGAAAAAAGCTAATAAGCGGCTAACAAGCTTCTTATTTTCTTGGTTGATAGGAGTATTTTATATATGTATGTGTTTTCCTGCTTGAGGAATTTAATGGGTGTTACCACAGGAAAGTCTAACTTCTATGCTACATTTTCACATAACACTAATTCAGGGCCTGCCATGTTACCTTTATGGGAAAATACATACATTCACATTTTTTTAACCGGCAGGTTAAAAAGTATGGTTCCCTTTCATAGAAACAATTTACTAAGTCAGCATATACCCTGGTCAGCAAACAAGGAATTGGGTAATGGAGGAGTGGCCTGGCAGGAAAAAAAAAAAAAAAAAACTAGATAAAGTTTTTGGTGGGCTTTTGGGGGGGGAGGGACAAGGAGCACACAATTACAGTGGCATACTGGGTGTTCATTGAGAAGTGAAAATAAAGGTATGTCATAATTGGAAAAACTAGGTTCACAGTATGTTATATTGAGGATTAAAGCAGATAAACTACTCCTTTCCTGGTATACTATGATTCAAATAAAACTAATAAAGCTACATAGCTTTTTCCATAGAAGTAAAACATTTTCTTAGTAACTAAGCTGCCCTGATTCCCTTTCTAGGTAACTTGTATCAGTTCTTAACAGCTATATGTCAATTTTCCATTTCATAAGCAGGCAAATTTGAAAATGATAAAGAAATATGGAAAGCAAAATGAAACCATCTAGAAGAACAGTAAACAAGTCCTTCCTACCAAAGTCCAATTATATCAAGAATGTATAAAAATAAGTCAAGAGATATGTGCAAATAAAAGCAATTGACTTTTGTTTGGTAAGAAGATAAATACATTCCATTCCCTTGGTACTTTATTTTTCTTTCAGTTTAATTTTCTTTTTAATTCAGACTCTCCTTTCACACAATACAATGCTAAAAGTTTTATTGAATGTCAGGCAGAAATGGAAGGAAGTCAGAAATGGGGGTGAGGGGGAACAAGAGACATTTACTCATTCATTCATTTACTCAGTAGGTGCCAGGTACTGGGAATTCAAAAAGGAAAAGGAGAGAGATCCTATTTTTCAGTAGCTGACACTTCTTTAAGTTCAAAACTATACTTGGCAATGTACTGTTTGCAACTGAATGTTTCAGTATGAATAAAACTAGGCACTCACAATTATGCCTTGATAGGCCATCAGCTGAATGGTCTAAAATAAGTTCCAATATTGCCCTATAAAGACAGAATAGCTACTCAATGATCTTGTGTGTTAAAAAAAAAAAAAAGAGAGAGAGAAGAAGGCAGTATAGCTGATGGGGCTGCATAACAGTTCTGGGTACAAAAAAAAGTAGGTCTACCAGGAGGAGGGCTTTTGGAGAGCTGAGGGATAAGTAGAAAAATTGTAGATATAATTTGATATTTTTTTTACTATTAATGATATATTTATAACACCTCTAACCCATGAACATTTCAAATGTTACTTAGAACTATATTTTAATCTCAGAAGACAAAAAGGAGAAAATACTTAAGATTTCTTTTACTACATCTGTATCAGTTATGGCACTATTTTCCCCTTCCCTATTCTCATTCTTACTACCATTTATTGAATATTCACTATATGCCATGCACAGGCTAAAAACTTCACATTTATGTCTTAAAACTATTCTATGAGGAATTTTTGGCTTTAACCGACACAAACAAGGCAAATGTTCAATTTTGAAAAGAAATGAATGGGGTGAAGCAGGATCATAGACTTTCCCTCCCTTTCCTAGTAGCTGCTGAAAAGCAGTAAGTAGTAAACATTGACCCCAAAGTTCTAAAGCATTTAGTTTAAAAACTGAGTTTTGGAGTCACTGGTCTAAGGTTCAGTCTTCCCCTAGCAACCCAAATTTATATTATGAAAAATTTCAAATTTACAAAAAGTTGAATGGATACTATAATAAATACCTATGTATACCCACCTTTACATTCAACAATTAATATTTTGCTCTTTTTTGACTGACTAAAATAACTGGCAGACATGACACTTTATCTCAAAAAAATTTGTAATGCATCTCTTAAGAATAAGGACATTTGTCTAAATTGTCACAATATTACTATCGCACCTATTTCCTAATATCATCTAACAGCCAGTCTGAGTTGTATAGTCTGACTGCTTGACTTCAGGTTTTTTTCTAAGCTTTACTTGTGAATGAACTTAAGAGTATTTTGGCTTTAACCAAGGGCCAAATTATGAAACAAATAGCCATATAAATAGGCTGTCCACTCAAATGAATTAAGAGGGCAGAGTGAAGCATAAACACAGACTCTCACCCAATTCTGAAAGCAATAAATATAGTATTTTTTGATACCCAAAATTCACCACCAGCAATCAAGCAAGAAAAGAAGAATTTATGCTATTAACTTCAAGAGAAGAAAACAAACAAGATACTGGTACTGCAATGTGGTATGGCTCCTGCCACTAACCCATTCCCCAGAAGTAATACCAAGTAAGGAAAGTTAAGTCAATAAAATACCGTAGGCAATATGACCTGCAAGATAAGTAATTCAGGTAGCTTGAGGAAAAAATCCTTCTTAGTAGAAGCCCAGCAGGACTCTGGAAAAAGGAGAACTAGCTGCCAAGGCTTGCTATCTTTCAAAGGCACTGTGTTTAAATGAGTGATGTCAAAGCTCAAGAGGGCTGGATAACCCACTTGGGTTGGGTATGCCTAATACAGAAAAGATAAAATGATCTCTAAGGAGAAAGCAGAACTGAGGTCCTCTAAATGAGGGTTATACTCAGCTTCAGTCAAGCTAATTTCTTTTCTTACCCTAGACTACAAAAAAGGTTGAAAACAGAACCCAATATTCATAAATAAGGTGGGAGGGGTATAAAGATTCACTCACATTGTATCAGAAAGAACAGAAGGTTTGAACAAAGCTGCTCACATTAAAATGAAAAGAAGCCAGGTGTAGTAGCTCATACCTGTAATCCCAGCACTTTGTGAGGCCGAGGCAAGAGGATTGCCTGAGCCCACGGGTTCGAGACCAGCCTGGGCAACATGGCGAGACCTTGTCTCTACAATAAAAAATAAAAAAATTAAAAAATTAGCCAGGCGTGGTGGTGCACACCTGTAGTTCCAGCTACTTGGAAGGCTAAGGTGGAAGGATCACCTGAGCCTAGCAGGTTGTGGTTGCAGTGGCCGTGAGCATGCCACTGCACTCTAGCCTAGGTGACAGAGACTTCGACTCAAAAAAAAAAAAAAATGAAATGTTGTGACAACGATGGAAACATAAATAGCCCAAAAAACAAGCATTACAAAAGACAAACTTAGTCTGGAAGAAAGTATAACACAAAGAACAGAGGCAGATTCTCCACAAAGATCTATATATAGTCATAAAAGAAAAAACTAAGAATGAATCCAATAAAACAAGAAAAACTTGAAGATAATTTCCACGGGAACCAGTGTCCAGCTTAGGGAAATCCAAAATGTAATTTATGAATTGCTAGATGCTCATTATAGGCAAGTTTAAGAGTTAAAAACTCCATTGGGACCCAATGGAGTGAGCCCTACACACATTTTTTTTTTCAGTTTTGTTTTTTGTTTTTTCAGTTTTACCTCCAGAAGCTCAAGCTAGTAAGCAGAGGGAATGGAAAATAAAACATTTTAAAACACACCAGGGCAGATGCAGTGGTGTACAACTGTAATCCCAGCACTTTGGGAGACCAAGGCAGGAGGACAGCTTGAGGCCAGGAGTTTGAGCCCAGCCTAGGTACATAATGAAATGTTGTTTCTACCCAAAAAAAAAAAAAAATTAAAAACATATACCAGAACATTCTGTTCTCCTTTACAAGGTCTGCCCTCAGTAGAAACTATTAACCAGAGCCTGGCCTGCTGGGATTTTATCAGATCCTAAATGACCTAAAGGAAGGGAAATGCCCAACTCCAGCTCACTGAAGTCATCCTGTCCCACCTGGGGGGAGGGGAGGGGCAAAGACTGAAAAGCACTCGAGAAGTTCACAGTCCAGAGATCACCAAAAGACAAAACTTATCACAGAACTATAAAATGTTTACCCTCCCCTACACCTTACCACCGCATTGCTAAAGATCAATTTACAGTAGTTCCTTTTATCTAGGTCATCACATTCAGCTATCAAGAAAAAACTAGAATGCAAAAATCACAGTTTGAGGAGACATGGTTTGAAAACTCATTTGAATCATCAGAATCAGACTCAGATGTGGCAGAGATGTTGGAATTATTAGACCAGGAATATAAAACAACTATGATCAACATGCTAATGACTCTAATGAATAAAGGAGACAGCATGCAAAAACAGATGGAAAATATAAGCAGAGAGATGGGATTTTAAGAAAGAACCATGAAAAAACTCTACAGATCAAAAACTGTAACAGAATGAAGAATGCCTATGATGCACTTATTAGTAGACTCTCAACGCCTAAGGAAAAGCTTTCTTAGCTTGAGGATATCTCAGTGGACTCCTCCAAAACTGAAAAGAAAAAAGACAGAAAAAAAAAAGAACAGAATATCCAAGAACTGTGGGACAACTACAAAAAGTGTAACATATGCATAGTGGAAATACCAAGAGAAGAGACAAAGGACAAGAAAAATAATTGAAGCAATAATGACTGAGAATTTCCCCAAAGTTAATATCAAACACCAAACCACAAATCCAGGAAGCTCAGAGAGCACTAAACAGGATAAATGCAAAAGAAAACTATACCCTAGGCATGTCCTAACTACATAAAAATAACCCAAAAATCCTGAAAGAAGCTGCAGTAGAGGGGTGGTGGAGAGAAGGGAACACCTTATCTGTAGAGAAGCAATGATAAGAATTCTATCAGACTTCTCAGAAACATATAAGCAAGAAGAGAGTGGAGTGAAATATTTAAAGTGTTGAGAGACCAAGCATGGTGGTTCATGTCTGTAATCTCAGCACTTTGGAAGGTCAAGGTAGGAGGATCAATTGAGCTCAGGAGTCCAAGATGAACCTAAGCAACATTACAAGACTTCATTTCTACAAAAATTCAAAGAATTAGCCAGGCAAGGTAGCACAAATCAGCAGTCCCAGGTACTCAGGAGGTGAGGTGGAAGAATCACCTGAGCTCAGGATGTTGAGGAGGCAGTGAGCTGTTATCATATCACTGCACTCCAACCTGGGCAACAGAGTAGAACCTCAACTCAAAAACATACATACATACATACATACATACATACATATATACATAAAAAGTGTTGAGAGAGAAAGAAAAACTCACCAACCTAGAGTTCTGGACCCTGAAAAATTATCCTTCAAATTTAAAGGATAGTAAAGACTTTCTCAGACAAACAAAAGTTGAAGAAATGTTTTGCCAGTAGACCTGCCTTGCAAAAAATACTAACGAAGTTATTTAGAGGGAAAGAAAAAAAATGATATTAATAAGTCAGATACTTGGATCTATATAAACAAAGGAAGGGTATCAAAAAAGGAATCTGTGAAGGTAAAATAGAAACTTCTATTTTTCTTATTCTTAACTGATATAACAGACAACAGCTTGTTCAAAATAACAATAGCAACAATACATTTAATTATGCATGCTTATATGTATATATATGATTATGGATAAGCAAGTGAACGACATCAATGATACAAGGGTCAGGAGGAAAGAATTAGGATTATTATTCTGTTATTATTCAGGGCAGTTAAAATACTCTGTATGATATTATAATGGTGAATACATATCCTTATACATTTTTCCAAACCCCAAGAATGTACAACATAAAATAAATCCTTAAACTATAGACTTTAGGTGATAATATATCAGTGTAAGTTCATCATTTGTAACAAATGTACCACTCTAGTGGGGGATGTTGATAACGAGAGAGGTTATACATGTGTGGGGACAGAGGTATATGAGAAATCCCTGAACCTTCTTCTGGATTTTGCTGTGAATATAAAACTGTTCTAAAAAATAAAGTCTATGGCTGGGTATGGTAGCCCATGCCTGTAATCCCACTCAGCACTTTAGAAGGCTGAGAAGGAAGGGCTGCTTGAGGTCAGGAGTTCAAGACCAGCCTGGGCAGCATAGGGAGACTACGTCTCTATTTTAAAATATTTTTTTCAAATGTAAAAAACCATACACATAACTATGTAGGCATTATCAAAAACATTTATGTATGACAAGTGAGCATGCTAGTACTCTACAATTAACTCATTTCCCATCTGACGGGAAAAATTGAAGCTCACTGCCATGTTCATTTAATTTTACATAAACATGGTCTTTGAGGCCGAAGCAAATCTGACTGGTTTTCAAGGTGAAAATAAAATGTAAAAGCTGTTCTTGGAGTTATCTCTAAAGAGAATTTGTCAGCCAGGCTCGGTGGTTCAGCCTGTAATCTCGCGCCTTTGGGAGGCTGAGGTGAGTGAATTGCCTGAGCCCGTGGGTTCGAGACCCGCCTGGGCAGCAAGACCTCATCTCTACAATAAATCAAAACAAAATCAGCCGGGCGTGATAGCGCAGGCCTGTAATTCTGGCTACTTGGAAGGCTGAGGCGGAAGGATCGCCGGAGCCCAGCAGGTCGAGGCTGCAGTGGCCAGGAGCAGCCACTGCACTCTAGTCTGGGTGACAGAGTGAGACTCCAACTCAAAAAATAAATAAATAAATAAAGAGAATTTGTCTTTAATCTTAACAAAAATTACAAAAAATAAAAATAAAAAGATGAGAATTACTATATTTTGCAAATAGAAATATCACTACCAAAACAAAATGCTATAAATAGAATGTCATCTGTTTCCAAAGGTTGTCGATATATTAGAGTGATGTGAAAATAATAATAAAAGTAAGATATTTTGTGGTAAACTTTGGGGGTGAGATTAGGACCTTAATGTGCAAGTTATCTCAGGGTAAACACTTCAACCGCAAGTGCAACCAGCGAGTATTCTACAGGCAAATGGAAAAAGGGTTAAAGAAAATTTAATAATTACACAATGTGTTCTTTCATATAAAACTATTTTAGTGTCACCACCTCCTCCCCCATTAAGCCAGGAAAAAAAGCCAAAATTGGTTAATATGTGAGTGGGGATCACCCCCCAAAAAAAAACAAAAACGGAAATATTCTTTGGAGGGCAAACCCCTTGTAGTATAGGCTTCTCCCACTAGGTAGGCATTCTAGGAACCCATCGGCAACAGTGTACAGCTAGCGATGTTGTGAGAGGCTGCACTTGGCTTCAGTGAAAAAAGATTGTTTTTGGTGAGTCTTTAAAAAATGTACTTGCCTGCTCAGTCTCACTAATCAGAGAAATGCAAATCAAAACCACATTGAGATACCACCTAATCCCTGTTAAGAATGACCATCATTAATAAAACAAACAACAACAGATGCTGGCCAGGATGCAGAGAAAAAGGAAAGCTCCTACACCACTGGTAGGAATGCAAACTAGTGCAGTCTCTCTGGAAGACAGTGTGGCGATATCTGAAAGAACTAGAAACTGACCTTCCATATGACCTAGCAATTCCTTTATTGGGAATATACCCAGAGGAACTCAAATCATTCTACAAAAAAGATACCTGCACATGAATGTTTGTTGCAGCTCTATTCACAATAGCAAAATCATGGAACCAACCATACTGCCCATCGAAGCTGGACTAGATTTAAAAAAAAATGTGGTACATATACAAAATGAAATATTATGCAGCCATAAAGAAGGACAAACAAATGAACTTCGCAGCAACTTGAATGGATTTAGAGTTGATCATACTCAGTGATGTTTCACAGAAACAAAGAACAGAGTACCATACGTTCTCACTTATAAGCAAACCTTGAACAATTATCATAATACTGTAAGAAAGGGATTGGCAGTAGTGGGAAACTGCCAGGGGAAGGAGGGTGGGATTGGCACTTGAGGGAAACTATTAGGGGAGGGAGGGGCATACTTCATCAACAAGGGTACCTGCATAATCAATGTTTGTATACCTAACCCTGAATTGTATCCAACATCTTTATAATAAAAAAAAAAATTTTAAGTGCACTTTCTCATTTAATGATGGGTGATTTATGAGCACACCTGCTCACACCACACCACGAGTTCATCAGTTTTTAACCAAAAACATCATGACCCCACACCCCACCCTCCCTATTCACCCAAATCTTATCTGGAGTGACTGTTTCGTTTCCCTAGATGAAAAAGTCCACAAAGGGAAACATTTTGCCCATGTGGAAGAGGTGAAACAAAAACCGGCAGAAACAACTAAAGGGCATCCAAATTGACAAGCTTGTCAAAACCTGTTTTGAGCAGTGGAAAAAGTATCTCAATAGGTGTGTATTGCATCAAATGGAGAGTACTTTTTTTTTTGAGTCCGAGTCAGGCTGGAGTGCAGTGGAACGATCACAGCTTACTGTAGCCTCGACCCACTGGGCTCAGATGATCCTTCTGCCTCAGCCTCCCAAGTAGCTGGGACTACAGACACATGCCACCACACCCAGCTAATTTTTTTGATTTATTGTAGAGACGAGGTTTCGCCATGTTACCCAGGCTGATCTTAAACTCCTGGGCTCAGGCAATCCTCTCGCCTCAGCCTCCCAAAGTAGTGCGATTACAGACTTGAGCCATGACATCCAGCCAAACGAGGAGTACTCTGAAGGTGACTGAAGTTTAAACATGCAAGAATACACAACTTTTTCTAAATAAATCCTGGGTATTTGAGGATCCCCCATACTAGTACAATAATTCTCAAAGTTTGGTCTTTGGACCAGCAGTATCAATATCACCAGAAACATGAAAGAAATGTAAATTTCCAGGTCCAATAATATGGGGCCCAATAATATGTGTTTTAACAAGTCCTCCAAGGCCAGGCATGGTGGTTGTAATCCCAGCACTTTGGGAAGCCTAGGTGGGAGGATCACTTCAGAAGGCCAGGAATTCAAGGCCAGCCTGGACAACACAGCAAGACCCCTATCTCTATAATTTAGAAAAAAGCCCTCCAGGTAATTATGATGCATGCTAAAGTTTGAGAATCACTGTAGTACAAAGTTAGTCCTATACAACACATTTCAAAATGACCACTGGGGCCATGTATGTTCACTGCAGCACTATTCACAATAGCAAAACTATGAAACCAACCCAGATACCAAAAGTACACTAGATAAAGAAAATCTGTACTCTACAAGATGGAATATTATACAACCATGAAGAAGAGCAAAATCATGTCCTTTCCAACAACATGGATGCAGCTGGAGACCATCATGCAAAGTGAACTATCACAAAAAAATAAAAACCCTGAATGCTGCATGTTTTCACTCATTAACAAGTCCTGATCACTGGTCACATGAGCACAAAGGTGGGAACAAGCGCTGGACACTGCTAAGGTGAGGAGGGTGGGAAGGAAGGAGGGATAAGGGGCAGACAACACCACACTGGGTAATAGGTCCACTAAAATATTATTCAGCAACAAAGAAACTATGGACACACACAACAACTTGGATAAATCTTGAAAGCCTATGTGAAAAAAGACAGAAAAGAATATATACTATACAATTCCATTTATATGAAGTTGTAGAAAAAGCAAAACTACAGTGACAGAAAGCCTATCAGAGACTGCCAAGGAACCAGCAATGGAGGGAGAGAACTGACTGCAAATGGGCAAGAGGGAAGTTTCTGCAGTGATGAAAATGTTCTATATTATGATTGTAATAATAGACCTACAACTGCATACATTTGTCAAAATTCATCAAATTATACACTTAAAATTGTAGACACTGGCTGGGTGCGGTGGCTCATGCCTATAGTCCCAGCACTTTGAGAGGCTGAGGTGAGAGGATTGCCTGAGCTCACAGGTTCAAGACCAGCCCAGGCAACTTGGCAAGACCTCATCTCTACAATAAATAAATTTTAAAAATTAGTCAGATGTGGTGGTGCATGCCTGTAGTTCCAACTACTTGGAAGGCTGAGGCAGAAGGATCACCTAAACCCAGCAGGTCGAGGTTATGATGGCCATGAGAGTGCGATTTGCACACCAGCCTGGGTGACAGAGTGAGACCCAACTCAAAAAAAAAAAAATTGTAGACATTTACTGTATATCTCGAAACCAGCCCAGGCAAATTGGCGAGACCTCATCTCTACAATAAATAAATAAAATTAGCCGGGCATGGTGGCGCACGCTTGTAGTCCCAACTACTTGGAAGGCTGAGGCGGATCGCCAGAGCCCAGCAGGTTGATGCTAGGGTGGCCATGAGCATGACACTGCACTCCAGCCTGGGCAACGGAGTGTGACTCCGACACCAAAATAAAAACTTACTTAAAAAAATTAAAAAAAAAAAAAAAAGAATGGGTCCAAATAGTCTGAGGTTGAAAAGACTTCATATTCAGGGTGGGTAGGGAAGGGGACACAACATCAATAAGGGTACCTGATCTTAAACCAGGTAAAGTGGGGACCAAAGGGAGACCCAAACTTTACCTGTAAGATGATCACTTATATACCTAATCTTGAATTGTGCCCCACATCTTTAAAAGAAAAAAAAGAAAAGACTTCCCATAAACAGCAGCAATGATTTTAAAATGCAATCAAGAAAATGAGTAAAAGACCAACAAGAGAAAAGAACACTAAGTAACCACTTATTATAAGGGAATTCAAAAAGTGGCCACTTGTACAAAGTATATTTTCCTATGTGGAGATTTGACTAATAATCTAGCTAGATTTAAATTATATATATACAATCATGTACTACATACTGATGTTTCAGTCTATGCCAGACCACATATACGACCACAGTCCCATACGATTATAACTGAGCTGAAAAATTTGTATCACCTAGTAATGATGTAGACATCCTAACATCACAGCACACAACGCAATACCTTTTCTACGTACAGATCCAAATACTTAACACTGTTTTACAAATGCCTACAGTATTCTGTACAATCACAAGCTCTATGGGTTTGTAGCCTGGGAACAACAGGCAATACCACATAGCCTATGTGTGTAGTAGGCTATTCCATCTAGGTTTGCGTAAACATACGCTAGGATGTTTGCACAATAATGAAATCATCTAATGATGCATTTCCCACCCATTGTTAAGCAACAGATGGCTTTGTGTATGTGTTATGTGGTTAGGAAACAATAGACTTTCCACAAACCTCACTCAGCATGAACTTTTCTTAAATTAGATTCGTATTTTTGTTTCTAGAGATATTCGCAACACAAGTATACTCAGAACATTTTCATTTCAAAATTTAGTTTTCCATTTAAAAGAAAAATCATACTCACCTCCTTCATAAATGACTTGCCTATGCGCACCACTTTTGCAAATAAAATGGGATCATGAGACAGGTGAGGACCAAGGTAACAGAACATATTGAATACATCTCTCCTCAAATCTTCAAAGCTCTCTGCTTGTTTCGGTGCCTTCTTGTTTTGCAAAGCACTAACAGGTGAGCCTTTAGCACCTTTAGGAACGCCAACTCTATAAAAAGGAGTGAAATTTACGTATAGCAAACTATAAAATACCTACCATTTTAAATTAACATAGTCATCTTAATCACTAAGTGAAACTTTTCTTGCTCATATTTGCTTTCTACATTTCAACTGTGTCTAACTTTATTATGCCAGATAATACTCAACTGGTAGAAAAACACAAAATCAATAATAATTAGAAAAAAGGCAGGTTGTTTTTGTTTTTGTTTTGTTTTGTTTTGTTTTGTTTTGAGTAGGAGTCTCACTCTGTTGCCCAGGCTGGAGTGCTGTGGCACACTCACAGCCACGGCAGCCTTGACCTGCTGGGCTCAGGTGATCCTTCAGCCTCAGCCTTCCAAGTAGCTGGAACCACAGGCCCACACCACCACGCTCGGCTAATTTTTTTTGATTTACTATAGAGACGAAGCCTTGCCAAGTTGCCCAGGCTGGTCTTGAACCCCTGGACTCAGGCAATCCTCTCGCCTCCACCTCCCAAAGTGCTGGGATTACAGGCGTGAGCCACCGCACCCAGACAGTTTTTCTTTTTGAGAAACTTGCCCGTGGCAGGGCTTTCTGCCATGAATCTTCCTTTTTCCTTCTCTCTTCTCGCTAATAAACTCTGTTTTAAAATTAAAAAAAAAAAGAAAGAAAGAAATCAGCTCAGAGGAGAATGTTTCAAATTAGCTGCTTAAGAAAAGGGAATCAGAGAAAGGGCAGATTTCAAGTAACATTTAACATACATCTTATGAATTTGGTTTTAATTAAACTTGGCCAGGATCAGGAATATTTATATGGGAATAGAGAATGAAGGAGGGACCTAAGACACACTGGAAGATGACACAAAAAAATATGGACATAACAACACTGATTCAACTCAATCAACATTTCTCAGTCTGGGTTCCACTACCTAGACTAAGTATGAGAGACATGGTGGTAGGAAAGATAAACTGCAAAATAAAGAGGGTGTCGTACTAAAAAGGACAGTATGCCCAGAGTTCTCACCTACCGAGCAGGTGTCCTGATGTGAAGTCACAGGGTTCACTCCCTGAGAATAAGCCTTCATGGTCCACAGCCCAGGCTGTGGCTTTTGAGACAGGCTAGAGCCTTCTGTGGGGCTGAAGCCAGAGCTGCTGCCAACACTGCTTCTAAGTATCCTGTAAGTAGGCTGAGAACTAGAGGACTCATCGACACAGTAACTAGAGATGATGAAAGAGGCTGCAATAGTAATTTCCAGAACAGCAGCTTATATGTGCCAGGAGAGATAAGACAATCAGAGAGGCAATGTCCTCAACTAGAGGCACTCAACCCAGGACAGAGAAAAATTACGCTAAGTAAAAACTTCAAGAATTATCTGTCCCCCAAGAGAGGGGAAAGTCAAAAACAGAAGAATAGAGTTTTCACTCTCAATAAAGTAAACCCAACCTATACAAGTCTAACCCATAGTTTTTGGACACTGCAGCACAAGTTCTAGAACACTTGGTCTAAACATCAGGAGACAAATCGCTGATTAATATGTATCAGACTGACATACTCTGTGAATAGTTCTTATGTTTTGATAAAATGTACTAAAACATATGCTTTATTTGAGACAAAATAAATGTACATACAGAATTTTTTGTAGTCCTAAACTGTTTCTATCTCGATGATTAGTAAAGTATACAGCAACATACCTTCGGTAGAGAGGCTCAATAGTTATGTGAATGAGCTTGCAAATAGCAAGGGCTATTAGCTTATGTGAAGCTGCATAGTATGGAGGCATCTGATCCATAATGTTCTGTGCGTGCTGCCAATCACCGATCTTTAACAAGGCTTCCAACAAACCAAGTTTTTGGTTATCAGGTGGCTGAAAATGAACAGTCACAGCTCAGAAACTTAGAATTACAGACACCAAGAAATCTTAATACTTTTTCACTTAAAAAATTGAGCGAAGCATCAAAAATGATCTGTCATTCATAGGAAATTAAACAGCACTTTCCTGAAAATACAATCAAAATTTTTAGCTACTGAAAAAACAACAGGGTCTGCTTTTTCATTCAGCAGACATAGGTATTACGGTTTGTAAACTTAAAACTAAGTTCTACTTAATAGTATATTATACAAGAGAAAACCAGAATTCATCATCTTTGAGAATTCCTTTAGGATTTGAGATATAATTACACAGAGCACAAATAAAGCCAATACATTTTGTGATTTTACTATAATACATTTTGAAATGTATACAAGACAAAAATATGGCAGCCTCTTTGGGAAGGTACCATTCAGATTTAAAACAAAACCACTGCTGCAAATTAGTATTCCAAAAATCAGGTTTCAACAAAATCACAATTAAGAAATTACACTTCCATTAAGTTAATTAACTATTAGGACTTTAAGTTTATAATTCTAAATCCAGAAGACAAGGTTACTTTTACTAGAACAAATTGTATACCTTCTCTACTTTCTCCTCTTCTTTTTCCTTCTCTTTCTCTCGTTCATCCATTTTTTCAGAAGATAACACAACCATCGTAAGTTTCCTAACAATTTGCTTAGCTTCCACAATTTCTCGTTTGTGTTCATCCATGATGCAATTATCAGCTGGAAGAAGCTAAAAAGGGTTCATTAAAATTTCATGAAACAGCTAATACCAACCACTTGCTCATACAAAAAGCAAACACTATCTGTTCTCAGTTGACAAAACTATAAGTAAGAAGTCTAACCTATTCATGAACATGATTTACTTTCTAATTTTCAGTTATTTTCTTATAATTTGACAGGGTTAAATATCTGAATTTTGTACACCTTTTAAAATTAAGCAGCAGTCCAAAGTTTCATGTCTTCTAACAGAAGAGCAAAAGTAATAATACCATAACAATGATATTTACCCTTGAATGTATTCTTTTACCCAAGGAAAGATGTACCTGTTCCATTAAAACTATTACAGATTTCCTCATTTAAGGCCAAATTCCAAATTTAAAAAGTATTGCAATATGGATTCCATTTGGGAAAGGTGAGCTATTAAATTACATAAAGGAGTAAATTTGAATTCTCTAAATAAAAAATCTCAAGTAGAAAAATTGTTAGTAATTTAACATCTCTCCTCTCATTTTCTAGGTGCCTATTTGACCGAAGTCATAAGCTAGCTACTAGTTTACTGCAAAAAAGTAGTATGTACACAGTCAAACCTCCATTATGGAAAAGGCTCAAGTATCTCAAGTATAGCCACCTTGTATGGGTCAATGACTAATGAAGACATTTTATAAAATAACCCATACACACAAAAAAAGTACCATCAACAAACCATTACTTAATAGTTTATGCTAGGCACTAAGATAAGCTATAAAAGAATGTTCCTGCCCCCTAGAAATGCATATCTATTTCAGTAGCTAAGTTTGATGCAAAGTAAACAATAAAAAATAAAGTGAAATATTAGACATTATAGACTTCATCCTACTAATCAAAAAAAGAGCGGGATAAAGAAAGTCACCATGGACTGGTGAAAGGAGGTTAAGCAAGACTTTTTCTCATTCCTTATGTTCTCTGGCAATCAAATACCATTTTATTGCTTTACTTATATGCCTGGCATAGGTTCTCATCTTTTACCTAGACTACTTCAACTCTAACAGGTAAACTGCACATTTCTTCTTATAATTCTCTTAATTTCTAGCTTTGTGTATTTTGAGAAAATGTTATTACATGCATGTTAAATTAAAACTGTTTTATCTTCCTAGTCAAGACAATCTTATCATTACAAAGTAACCCTCTTTATTTCTTTTTGCCAAAAAGTCTACTTTGTCTAACAATAATAAGTTTGCTGATATATATCCCCACTCTCTTACTTTCAATGTTTCTTTATCTTTAGGTTTTAGCTGTGTTTCATATAAACAATAACCTGTTTTTTAATCTCATCCTATAATCTTTGTTATATTAAGAGAAGCATTTAGTCCACTTGCATTTATTATTAAACTCAAACATATCAATAATAAATCTATCGTCATTTTTATATTTTCCATGTTATATCACTCTACAGTTCCCTCTAAACTTCTACCTATGTCTTCAAATTCTCCTTTCTTACCAATTTTCCATACTCTCAATTTGTGCATCACTTCTCTTTAAATACTGACTGGCTCTCTATTCCTAAGACAAAAATCCAGACTCCATATTTCATCACTTAAGCCCTTCATGGTTTAGCCTTAATCTATTCTAACCTCATTCTCCCTATATGCTACCATATGTTCCAACCACTCTGAGCTTCCTGATAGGATAATAAAGAGGATAATAAAGCCTTTTTAAATCTCCTACCTTTATATTGAGTTAATTCTATCTACAAAGTTAGCCATTTTGTAGATAGACAACTCCTACTCATCTATCAAGATCCTAGTTCAACATCACTAGTCTGGAAACATCTTCCAAACCCTCAGACAAATATGGTTGCTATCTACTCAAGGCTCCCACAGCACTTTGTAAATACCTCCATTAGAGTATTTATTATACAATGCAAATGGTTTCTTCTCCCATGCAAGGCTAGTTGGCCAAAGAAGAGAACTAAATTTATTCACTTTCTAAAGTAAACACAAAGCAATAATGTATTAGGGCTTTAAAAAGTAAGACTTGAGAACCTAGAACCAACCTTGGAGTACTGCATGGCTACCTATTCCTCTTCCCCACCCCTGGGACAACATCCAAATATTCTTAACAGCCCACTTAACTTACATGTACATAAAGATCATCTAAATCAATAAGATTAAATTGTAGAAGTACTGCTGCAACTCTGTATAAAGATGATGGAGTCTCGCCATTTGGTTCCTTGAAAAATTTAAAAAAAGTTTCCACTTAGTGCATAAAGTACAATTAAAATATTATTTACCTACTAGTAATCAAGAACAATTAGATAAAATGCGCTAAGCCAAAAATACGCTTCATTGTTCTTCCTTATCATACCAAATATCTGAATTCAGGACAAAGATTATTCTGTCCACATTCCTTTTTACATTGAAACATCTTCTGAGAACACAAGGAAAGTAGTTTCAAAAATGGACACATTTTACAATGCATGTTAATATTTGAATAAAATCTGACAACTGAATATAACAAATGAGATTTTACAATACATAACATTTAGTCTGCATTTCCTTTTATATGTGCATTTTCTTAACTTGTTTTTTCAAGTTCTCAGTGGAGAAGCAGATAGACAAACTGATAACTGTGGAAGTGAGGAACCATCTGCTTGTGCTTTATATTTTTCTCCCTATGCTTTTATTTATTGGGTTTTATGCTACATATATCTGCTTATCAGCTGATTTCCCCTTCAAAACAGGTGGTTGTACATATTATAGATGGATAAACAAACATTTTAAAATACAAAATGGCAAAGTCAATTCCAGGCCAGCCATGAAGACCTTACACAGAAACACAAGAATCTTTGAATGCTAACAATTTTTCAAAGCTAATTTTTAAAATGCAGTGGTCAGATGAATGGAAGAGTGAACTGAAAGTAACTGGCAATACCATTCAAGTGTAAATAAAAAGCAACAGTAACAATCCATTATGTCCTGATTCTCTATACTGAAAATGAGACCTTTGTGGGTAAGGCTCCTCCCACAATTGTGAAGGATATTATGCAAATAAAATATGAAGCTGACCAAACTAATTTAAAGGAACTGTTTTGCTGTATTTAAGATAGATAAGAAGCTTTCAATTTAACAAGTTTCTTAATTATAAACGTTTGTTTATAAATGTTTATTTAGTATCAAAACATTTTCCTATACAAACAAAACTAGGGCCTCAGGGTAAACTCACAAAAGTTTATTTAACTTATTGACAGTCTTTCCTCTACTAACTGACCTAAATGCACCAGTACCATTTTCACAATTCCCTTTATCCTTGCTTTACCACAAGAAACCTTAGCACCCCGTGTCAAATGTCAACTCCCATGCTCTGATCCACATGTTGCTATGCACATGTCCTATTCTGTCCTATCCCACCTTTCCACATCCTTGAAGCACTTCCATGGAATCCTGTGGAATTAATGATCTGTCCTCATCAACACTCCCTGTATCTAGATCTCTCTTCTAAAGGTTCCCTTCACCTTGGTGCCCAAACAGCCTGGATCACCCTGAGAACACCATTACCACTGTAACCCAGTTAAATGGTGGCTGTTTTCTTCAGATGCCTCTTACTAGGCCTAGAGGTGATATAGAACTATTCTGTTTTCTTTTTCTTAAATGGGGGGGGGGGGGGACTAACGCCTTTGGGTTCCCTTCCACTGTGGGAGCTTTCTGTCCTCTCAATAAATAAAAAAATAAATAGACAGATAAATAAATAAAATAGAGGGGGAGTCTTGCTATGTTGCCCAGGCTGAACTCGAACTCCTGGCCTCAAGCAATCTTCCCATCTTGGTCTCCCAAAGTGCTGGGATTACAGGCACGAACCACTACGTAAGGCTGTTCTTTGCTTTTCATTGTTGCTTCCAGACTATTCTTTCTCCATCCTCCCTAAATCCCTCCCAGCTTTGAATTTCATATCACTCACTACTCCCTTACTACTGATGCAATCTACTTTCGTTCTTTTGTGGTCAAAGAAGATATTTTGTATTATTTTAATTAAACTTCTTTTGTAGTCTAATACAGTCTATTCTGAACAATGTTCCACATGCATTAAGAAGGATGTTTATTCTGTTGTTGGGTGAAGTGTTCTATATATGTTAGATCTAATTGGTTTATGATGTTGTTCAAGTCTTCTATTTTCTTACTAATCTTTCTTCTAACTGTTGTAACCATTAATGAGAGTAGAGCATGGAAATGTTCAATTATTATAGAACTGTGTTTCCTTCGATTCTGTCAATATTTGCTTCACTTACATTGGGGCTCTGTTGTTTGTTGCATATATGTTTATAATTGTTATATCTTCTCTGTAGGTTGCCCATTTTATCAATATACAGTGTCCTTCATTGTGTCTTATAAAAATTGTCTTAAAGTTTATTTTGTCTGATATTTGTATAGCTACTCCAGGGTCTTTCCTGCATATTGCCTGCATGGAATTTTTCCATTCTTTCAGTTTCAGGCTATTTGTATCTCTGGATCTAAAGTAAGTTTCTTATACAAAGAACAAAACCAGATCATGCTATTTTTATATGTTCTGCCAAATCCTACTTTTTAATTAGTGATTTTAATCTTTTTGCATTTACAGTAATTAATGATAAGAATGAATTTCTATCATTTCCTATTTGTCATATTTTTTGTTCCTCATTTCCTCCATTACTGCCTTCTTTTTTGTTTGGGGTGTGTGTGTGTGTGTGTGTGTGTGTGTGTGTGTGTGTGTGTGTGTGTGTGTGTGTGTGTGTGTATGTGTGTACCATTTTTACTCCCTCCTCCCTCTCTTTTCTGTTTAGTTTTTTGTAATTTTCTTAGTGGTTACCCTGGATATTAAAATTAACATTTTAAACTTACAACAACCTAGTCTGAATTAACACCAACTTAGCTTCAACTTAGTATACAAAACCTCTGCACCTTTACACTCCATTCCTCTCCCTTTATATTGTTAGTCACAAATTATGTCTTTATACATAATGTGCTATTTAATAGATTTATAACTACTGTTGTATATCTTTGTATTTTAAATAATATAGGGGAAAAAAGAGGAGTTAGATTTATAACGACTGTTGTATATCTTTGTATTTTAAATAATATAGGGGAAAAAAAGAGGAGTTAGAAACCAAAAGTGCAGTAATACTGACTTTCATATTTTACCTACAGAGTTCTTTACTAATGCTCTTTATTTCATCATATAGCTTCCTCTCTACTCTTGAACCTCTACAGCAAATTTTTAATTTTGGTATACTTTTCAACTCCAAAATATCTACTTGGTTCCTTTTCATAATTTCTACCTCTTTACTGATGTTCTCTATTTGGTGAGACAGCACTCTCCTGGTTTCCATTAGCTCCTAAAGTATATTTAGGACTGTTGATTTAAATTCCTTATCTAGTAAGTCCACTGCCAGGACGTCCTCTGGGACAGTTTCTATT
Organism: Carlito syrichta; assembly: GCF_000164805.1. Taxonomy (NCBI): domain Eukaryota; kingdom Metazoa; phylum Chordata; class Mammalia; order Primates; family Tarsiidae; genus Carlito; species Carlito syrichta. The sequence continues at coordinate 79,710 of NW_007042239.1, forward strand.
AATTTATTTTTTCCTGTGAATAAGCCATACCTCCTTGTTTCTTTCCATGCCTCATTGTTTGTTGAAAACTGGACATGTTGAAAATTAGGTGGCAAATCTGGAAATCAGTTCTCCTTCCTCCCTGGGGTTGAATGATGCTGCTTGTTTGTGGTTTATTGTTGTTTGCCTGTTTAGTAACTTTTCTAAACTCTTTGTCAAGTCTGTATTTGTTGTCATGTGTGGCCACTGAAATCTATGTTCTATTAACTTAATAACCAACTGGCATATTGACAATCTTATTAAAAAGCCTGGAGCCAATAAAAAGGAAAAAGGGGGGACTCTCTCAGTCTTTGCAGACTCACTCTGCTGTATAGGGCATTCCTCAATGTTTGGCCAGGTCATTTACAGATCTGCCTCAGTCTTCACTTCCTGCTTGCTCAGAGCCTGAACAGCAACCAGAGGAGAAAGCTTAGGGTCTTCTCAAGCCTTTTCTAACTATGTATTCAGCTCTGGGCATGTGAATGATCTTAATTTCCTAATATATTTGGAAGCTTTTAAAAACCCCTTATTTCCCACGTTATCTATCTCCTAACATGCTCCTTCTCAGGCTTTTCAGTCTCACTATTGCTTGTCTCAATTGTTGTTCCTTGCTCCACACTGCTATAAACAATAGTTGTTCCTTCAAGTGCTTTTGGCAAAAGCCACCCCAGTCCTGGGAATACTCCTAGTCAAAAGAAACAAAGACAGGCCCTTGCACCAGTCCTTCCTTTGGGGAATGGTCAGACAGAGTAAAACCCACAAATACAATTCTTTGCTCCCTCTGGCATTAGTGACCTGCACCAGGAGGGTGGGTTTCTATCATCATGGCCAACATTGATCTAGGTGTGGGGCTAGTAGGCAATCAACTTAAAATGCCACAGCATTCTCTACTCCAAAACAGCAGCTTTATCTTTCCCCAAGCCTTTTCCTGATTGCTGTAGTTTTTTTTACTACATTCTAGAGCTTTGCAAAGTTGACTGACAGTTTCTAGTCCATTAGTTGCTTCTGTGGAACAACAGAGCTCTGGAGTTCTCTACTATGCCATTTTCAGTGATGTCTTATTGTTGCCATCTCTAGATCCCTGAGTCACTGTCCTTCATTTAACAATGACCTAAGCTTATGACCCACTGCCACTCTCTCCAACTCTACTCCTTTCTTAACATATAACAATTTTCATATACATGTAGGTGATCCACCACGTGGCCTCTCAGTTCTCTTGAACCCTTTGTCTTCCAAAGATCTCCTTTACCCTATCTCAGCCACTAACTCCACAGCCTAAAACTTATTATAAGCAATAGTTACAACCCCTCCATAATGCTGATTTCACTCAGATGGCCTCAAACAGACCCTTAATGCTGCTGGGCAATCTACTCTATTTGTCCCATCCATTCACTTAACTACAGTCATGCATCACTTAACAATGTGCGAACATTACGGAGTGTGCTTACACAAACTTAGATGGTATAGCCTACAATGCACATAGGCTATATGGTATAGCCTGTTGTTCCTGGCTACAAACCTGTACAGCATGTTGCTGTACTGAATACTATGGGCAACTGCAACACAATGCTAAGTTTTGCATATCTAACCCTATCTAAACATAAAATGGTACAGTAAAAATATAACATAAAAATTAAAAATGGTACACCTTTGTAGGGCATTTATCATGAATGGAGTATACAGGACTGAAAGTTGCTTTGGGTGAGCCAGTGAGTGAATGTGAAGGCTGAGGACATTACTGTATACCACTGTGTACTTTATAAACACTATACACCTAGGCTACACTAAATCTATAAGATAAAAATTTCTTCAATAATAAATTAAGCTTAGCTTACTGTAACTTTTCAACTTTATAAATTTTTTAAACTAGACTCTTCTGTAATAATACTTAGCTTAAAAAAACTGTACAACTGCACACAAATATTTTCTTTCTTTATGTCCTTATTTTATAAAAGAGTTTTTTTTCTATTTTTAAGACCTTTTACTTTTTTTTTTTTTTTTTTTGAGTTGGAGTCTCACTCTGTCACCCAGACTGGAGTGCAATGGTCGCTCCCAGCCACCGCAGCCTCGATCTGCTGGGCTCCGGTGATCCTTCCACCTCAGCCTTCCAAGTAGTGAGAACTAGAAGCGCGTGCTACCACACCCGGCTAATTTTTTGATTTATTGTAGAGATGAGACTTCGCTGCCCAGGTGGGTCTCGAACCCGCGGGCTCAGGCAATACACTCACCTCAGCCTCCCAAAGGCGCGGGATTACAGGCTGAGCCACTGAGCCCGGCTAGGATCTTTTACTTTTTAAATATTTTTGTTAAACACGAAGACACAAATACACACATTAGCCTAGGCCTACACAGGGTCAGGATCATCAATATCACTGTCTTCCACCTCTACATCTTGCCCCACTGGAACACCTTCAGGGCAATAACACACATGGAGCTGTCATCTCCTACGATTATAATGCCTTCTTCTGGAATATCTCCTGAAGGACCTGCCTGAGGTTCTTTTTGAGGAGGTGTCACTTATTTCAGAAATATGTACATGGTGATTTACTTGATTTGTTGCTTTTTTTTCATCATAGGCTAGCTTGTAAGTAGATAATACCCCAGGAAGATTCTTCTCTATTAATTAAAACCTTTTGGTACTGGGGGTTTATGTTTTCAAATTTTAAAAAGTTTGTTGAGGTCTGCAAAAGCTTCTGATAAACCCTTCACTGTGAATTTTCTTGAGAGTTCTTCTGCAGTTTCCTTTTCTCTGGCCTCTTCTTCAGCTACATGTTCCTGTTCCATTATACTCTTATGAGACCACTGTCATATATGCAGTCCATTGTTGACTGAAACATTGTTGTGTATTGTGTAAACTGTACTTCCTATCTTCTTTCCGTACCTCCTCTCTCATCCTCTTTCTCAACTGACAGCCTTGCTTTCTATCTCAGTAAGAAAATTAAAACAATCTAATGGACTTCTACAAACTCCCACAATCACACCAACCCATAACTGTACCTACATAAGAGACCTTCTCACACCTTATTATAGATGAACTCGATTTTTTTTAACTTTTTTAAAAGCAGGATTTATTGAGAGGACTGAAAAGCTCCCACAGTAGGAGGGGACCCGAAGGGGTTGCCTTTTTAACTTTTTAAGTTAAAAAATTTTTGTTAAAAACTAAGACACAAGCCGGGCTTGATCAGCCTAAATCCCAGCACTTTGAGAGGCTGAGGTGAGAGGATTGCCTGAGCCTGAGAGTTCGAGACCAGCCCAGGCAAGTTGGCAAGACCTTGTCTCTACAATAAATCAAAAATTAGCCAAGCACAGTACTGCGAGTCTGTAGTTCTGGCTACTTTGAAGCAGAAGGATTGCCTGAGCCCAGCAGGTCGACGCTGGGGTGTCCATGAACCTGCCACTGCCACCCAGCCGGCACACAGGGTCAGGATAATCGGTATCACTGTCTTCCACCTCCCCATATCTTATCCCACTGGAAGATCTTCAGTGTGATAACACTCACAGAGCTGTCATCTACGATAACAATGCCTTCTTCTGGAATACCTCCTCAGGGACCTGCCTAGGCAGCTATATAAAGTTGATCCACCCACCTAAGCACTAAACTCCATTCTCTCTATCCCACTCAGGAACACTGATCCAATAATTCTCTTCTCTTTCTCCTGTATCACCATCTTTCCCCTTTCTACTCAATAATTACCATCAGCATACAAATGTGTTCTCTCCGCATCTTAAAAACAATCTTTCTGTTGAGTCCACTTTCCCTACCACCTACCACCCTATCTGTCTGTACCCCCAGTAGCAACTGCTTGATAAAGTTGTCAAATGTCACAGATCTCAATTCTGCTCTTCCCATTCTCTCTGAATACCATCCCAACTCCACCAAAATTGCAAGTTTTCACCTCCCTGGTGATAAATCCAATGGTTGATTTTCAGTCCTTAAATGACCTACTAGAGGCATTTGGCAGAGTTAATGATTCGTTCCTACATTTAGCTTCTAAAATGCCACATTCTCTTTGTTTTCCTCTTACCTCACATACTATTCCCCCCTACCTTTTTTGCTGATTCCTCCTCTTCTCCTAAACCCTTAACACCGGAGTGCCTCAGGGCTCAGTCCTTGGTTTTCTCTCTCTTATCTCGCAATATACAACCCTTGGTAATTTCATCCAGTATCATATCCTTAAATATCATCTACATGCTTGTGATACTCATATTTCCCTTTCTAACCCAGTCCACTCTCTTGAACAACAGGTTGATACATCCAGTTATTTGCCAGATCCATATATCTGTTATTTACACTTGAATGTCTAAGAGACATTTCAAACTTAAAATGCCCCAAACTGAATTCCTGATTCCTATCCCCAGTACTCCAAACCCATTTCACCTGCAGTTTCCCCTAAGTTGATGACAATACAGTAACATCTTTTTAACTGTTTAGTCCAAAAAAGCTTCAGAATAGTCTTTAACTCTATTTTCTCACTTCCTGCATCCAATCCATCAGCAAACACTACTGGCTCTACCTTCAAATATATTCAGAATCTCATCAACATCCACTGCTGCCACAATCAAACAGATTAATCCCTTGAAAACACAAGTCAACACACACATACACATACATATTCTCTTCTTTTCTTTCTCTCTCATACACCATTCATGTCACAATTGGAAGTTGCTACTAAAGAAACTCCTTACTCTGATAGCTTGGTAAATAATGAGAAATTTTTCATCAAATAGTTTGAGTTATAATAAGTGAATAATAAACAACTTTTCTTTTTTATTTTTATTATTTATTTTTTTTTTAGTTGGAGTCTGTCTGTCACCCAGGCTGGAACACAGTGGCATGCTCACAGTTACCGTAGCCTTGACCTGCCGGGCTCAGGTGATCCTTCCGCCTCAGTCTTCCAAGTAGCTGGAACTACAGGCATGTGCCAACACACCCAGCTAATTGTTCTGATTTATTGTAGAAACAGGGTCTCGCCAAGTTGCCCAGCCTAGCCTCAATCCCATGGGCTCAAGCAATCCTCTTGCCTCGGCCTCCCAAAGTGTTGGGATTACAGGTGTGAGCCACGGCACCCAGCAATAAAGAACAACTTTTCTTTACAAAAGAATGACAGCTAATAAATATAGAGGGCATGATAAAATGCTTAAATCAACAATGTGGAACACCTAAGGAAAATACTGGCTCAACCACTTAAAATTAATAAGAAACTGGATATTCACATAGTGTCAAAGTATCAACCTGCAGATTACTTGCTACTAATGGGGGGGGTGGGCTGAGGTGGAGGTGTCATCGTATAATGGAGGCATCAGACTGCCACCAACTTACTGAACTATTTAAAGACAGACAGACATTAGATGTTATATAATATAAAATATACCACAACCCAAGAAGTATTTTTGTCATTAAATATTTTACCTGAACATAATCAAGCCTTTAGACCTAACTCCAAGCATATAACAAATACAAGGGACAAAAAACAATTAGATCAATAATGAAAAAGCAAGTAAATACATCTAAAAGGTAGGAGTTTTTTAGGGGGTGGTCTTATCAATAAGTCAATGCCATTAAAAAATGAGGGGGGCACTATTTTAAATGAAAAGAAACTAAAGAATTCTTATACTCATATACAACATGTAGTCTTCGATTGAATCATCATTTGAGCAAACCAGCTATAAAATGCATTTGGGGGGCAAACTGGAAAATATAAATACAATCTGGATTTATTATATGGTAGTAATCTAGTTAGGTATAAAATTTACATTATGGCTACATAGAAAAATGCCCTTACTTTTAAAAAGTACAAACTACACTAATTTAGGAGGAAGCTTTATGATATCTGTAATACAAATTAATATTTTTTAAAATATGGCAAAATATTAATAAACACAATTCTAGGTCATGGGTTATAGATATTCTTTACACTATTCACTCTTTTCTACATTTGAAAATGTTCATAATAAAACATCCAGAACAGCTAATCACAGGTTGACACTAGAATAAAATCACTCTCACTGATGTCATAGTATTAGCATTAAGGGGAAAAAAGAAGCCTGTTAATCCAGATAATGGCCAGTTGGTCAAAAGATGAGTTGGGTGAAGAGAGCATGAACATTTTAGGTTATCAAAGGAAACAGAGTTGGTAGAGTTAGGCAAGGGACCAAATACACAGATGGACCATACATGCCTGGGCGCCCACTTCCAAGGTTACATCGTCTAAGCAGTTCTTAATTTTCATAGCTTTTCTTACTTTACATCCAGATCACAAATTATCAAAAATCTCTGACATTTCTTCCCTTACCCTCAGTGACCCTTAAGACTACATATTCTCACAGTGACAAGACAGCTCTGGCAACAGAATCAAGGGAATGGTATTACAAAGGGCAATATGAGGGTTACTCTTTGCATGAACAGTTTGCTAAATCAAGTATTTCTTGGCTGAGTATTCTATAAGAAAAATGCCATGATCTACAAAAAGAAGGATTGTTCAAATACTGTCAATCCTCCAGGTTTATTTTAATTCAGTCTTAAAAAATGCTACATTATAAGGAATGTTTTCCTTTTTTTAATCATGAATCATGTATGAGACTTAAGAATGTTTCTATTTTTTTTTTTGAGTTGGAATTTCACTCCGTTGCCCAGGCCAGAATGTAGTGGCATGCTCAAGGTCACCCCAGCATTGACCTACTGGACTCCAGAGATCCCTCCAGCTCAGCCTTCCAAATAGCCAGAACTACAGACGTGTGCTACCACGCCTAACTAATTTTTTATTTATTGTAGAGACAAGGTCTCGCCATATTGCCTGGGCTGGTCTCAAACCCGCTGGCTCAGACAATCCACTCGCCTCGGTCTCCCAAAGTGCTGGGATTACAGGCTCAGAAACCAAAAGAATGTTTTCATTTAAAAAAAAAAAGGTTTTTAATTCTAAAATTCACACTCAACTTGATGTTTTACAATAGGTCATCATTATTCACTGACATATACGCTGAAACCTACAGTCTCTAAAGCTCTAATCTATATTTTAATTAATCATGCACAAATCAGATTTCTGTCACCCTTCCACTTAATCATTTGGTTTCATGTTATCACACCCAAAGCAATCCTCTTTGGTTCCTCTTAAAATTTTATGGAATACTTGAACCTCTCTTTCCCAATACTAAGAGTGAACTCTCTGGCTGCTGGTATGAAAAGCAACAGCTGCCAATGCTAATTTTTGAACAAAGGTGTTGTGCTCCTGCCCAAAAAACCTTGACATGTCTCTTGTTTGGTCTCGAAAAGCTATGAGGGGGTACCCAAAAAAATCCAGAACTTATTTATTAAAAATTGTGTATTTACTCTTACATGTCTAAACTTCAGTCACCTTAGAAGTACTCTCCATTTGATGCAATCTATCGAGATGCTTCTTCCACTGCTCAAAACAGTTTTTGAGTTTGTCAATTTCGATGACTTTTAGTGCTTCTGCCATTTTTGATTCACCCTTCCACATCAGCAAAACATTTCCCTTTGAGAACTTTTTTCATCCAGGGAAACAAAAAAAGTCACTTAGGGCGAGACTGGGTGAATAGGGCATGAGGGTCATGCCGTTTTTGGTCAAACACTGCTGAACACTCAGTGTGGTGTGCGCAGGTGCATTGTCATGGTGGAAGAACCAGTCATCTGTTTGCCACACCTCAGGACATTTCTTCTGCAAATCGTGATGCAACTTTCTAAAAACTTCCAGGTAAAAACTCTGGTTGACTGCTTGATCCGGAGGAACAAATTCGGAGTGTACTATAAGGGGCCTGCCCTCCAAAAAATTATTCCGGGTTTTTTTGGGTCCCCCTTCATATATGCTTTTAAATTCTTATCTGCTTTCTCTTCTGTCTTCCAGAATATCCCAGATAATAGAAACCAAAAGATAAGCAAAGGCAGTAGGTAGTATACCATTTGAGAATCCTAAAAGGAATTCTCTTATCATCATGAACTCAAGTTCCAAGAGTACAGGAATAGACAGTTATCTTCACGAGAGTAATCTCAGTGCCTAGCAAAGCAACAGCATATCATAAACATTCAATGAATGAGTGTTTTTGTCTAGCTTACTATCTCAGGCAAGTAGACAAAGCATCAAAGCTATAACAAAAGGACAATGAAGGCTTTATTACATTAAAATCCTCCATGCTATCAAAAGAGTTATTTTCCTAAAACATAGATCACTCATTTACATTAGTGAGCATTTGCTATAGGTTAAGCAACAAACTAATCCACAGGAATTAATAAACATAGAATCTGCACTCTATGGTATACAATCTGGCGAAGGAGATAGATGCAGTTTATTCTAACATAACCTGATGTGTGCTAGAAGTATGTGTGAAGTTTAATGAGAATATAGATTAAGAAATGACTAATTCTGCATAAGTTAAGTATCAATTAAGACTTTACAGAGCAAATAGCGTTTGATCTTAAAGAATAAACAGGAGTTCACAAGATGAAGAAAAGTGAGAGGGTTGGATAAGATTAGTTTTCTAGTTATAAGGAATTACATAGATAAAGGTTCATAGCAATGTGTATACCTAAGTTCAGGAAAAGTCTAGGCATTTAAAATGACTAGAATAATAGATTTATAGAAAAAAACTACTAAAGATAAGGATGGAAAGTAGTGCCAGATTGTGAAGAACTTTTTCTGCCACAAGAAGTTTGAGTTTCATCCTACAAGCAAAGGTTTTTGAGTAGTGGAGTGCCTCAGTTAGGTCTCTTTTAGAAAGCAAGAGTAACAATAATATGAAAGATAGGTTGAAAGAGAAATAATCAGAGGCATAGATTAGTTTGATAGATACTGTTAGTATTTTAAGTGAATAATGACATCATATGTGCTTCAAGTATTTATTCATATCCATAAAAAATCCCATTCAAGACCAGCCTGGACAACAAAGTAAGACTCCATCACTCAAAAAAAAAAAATTAGTAGGCATGGTCCTTAGAAGGCTGAGGAAGAAGACTGCTTTAGCCCAGGAGTTCTAGACTAGTCTGAGCACAATAGCAAGACTCCATCTCAGAAAAAATAAAATATACTTCTAGCTCAGTATTCAAAGTCCATGACAATCTAAAGTACACCTACCTTTCTAACTTCATTTCCTGCCTTTTCTCTTCTCATCTTACAATCCAGCCACATCAACCTATGGACCATTCCTTCAATGTCATGTATATATTCACATCACCACATATTTATTCTGTTTGCTACGCATGCATAGAAAAACTTAACAAACTCTTACTCATCCTTCAAGGACCAGGTAACAAAGGTTACATCTATAAAGTCTTCTCTGACTCAACCTCTCCCAAGGCAAAAATTAATTATGCTTTCCTCTAGGTTTTCATAGCACATCATTCATACTGCTAATATAGCACTTGTCACATTGCATGATTAGCTATCTATTTATCTCCTCCATGGAATGCTTAAGTTGAAACCAATCATTTACAAATAAAACTCAAATTAAATTATACATATCAAATTAAGAAATTAACCTCTGTATATACACATATACACATTTTTGTTTGTTTGTTTACCTGGTAAAACTTGAACTTGAACCCAAGAATATGACACAGTGTTTGCGGTTCACACATACTCATGTAAGATTCTAATAAAGATATAAAGAAGTCATCATGCTCTGGCCTGCATTCAAACACTTCTAAAATGACATCCAAAACTCTATTGGGATCCAAATTAAAGCATCCTGCAACAGATGAGATATACACAAATTCAAAAGGGATTATACATCATTTCTAGAAAGTCATTAACTCTCAGGGATAATTTACATAGCAAGATAAACAACTTATTTTACATGTTTGCTTCCCTTCCCCCAGAGGAAAATCTTCATAACTGTCAAGGTTATAAAGTCCGCACTGTGCATTTTACAGATGAGAATATGACTTGCCCAGGATCACAGAGTGGGTTAATGACAGACCTGGGGCGAGAGCCCGAGACCTGTGAAACTAGTCAAATGAACATTCCTCAATGCCACACTGTGCCTCATCAGTTCTTGATTACTCAGGCTAGTGAAAGAGATCCACATTATTAATTCTTAGCAAAATATGAAAATCAAGCAATGCATTTTACATGTCAGTCACTAAAGAATTTTTTTATGTTTTAGGCAGAAGTATTTGGAATGTTGATAAACAGTTAAAAGTTCAGGTTCATGAATGTGTACCATCATTTTTAGAATCATTTTTTTAGTTAATCTCACATATGTAACAGTTACAAAATACATAATTATATCACTAATTTATATCTATGGTTTTCAGTACCATTTTAAAGGAAAAAGTGGTATACTACTGATAGATCAAAAAATACCAAGAGAGTTGGGAATTCTCAGTTTATATCAGTTCCCACATGCCTCTCATCAAGCTGAATGAGATTCTACTATTTTAAATTATGCATTTTTCATGAGATATAGTCTCTACATGCAAGCTAACAACATCATTGGCCCCAGCAAACAAACACTGATTTATTCTAATACTGATGAAAAAAAGGACTGTGTTGAACTTAGGGATATATATGTCTAAACACTGTACCATATGAATAACTTAGGGGATTTTTCCAGGAAAATCCTTATATAACCTTGCTGGGTGCAGTGGCTCACACCTGTAATCCCAGTACTTTGGGAGGCTGAGGCGAGAGGACTGCCTGAGACCAGGAGTTCGAGACCAGCCTGGGCAATACAAAAAGACGTCATCTCTACAATAATTCAAAAATTAGCAAGGCATAGTAGTGAACGTCTATAGTCCTGGCTACTCAGGAGGCTGAGCTGGAAGAATCACTCAAGTCCAGGAGTTCAAGGCTGCAGTGAGCTATGATTGCACCCTGCACTCTAGCCTGGGTGACAGAGCAAAACTTTGTTTCCAAATATAAAAATAAAAAATAAAACTTGGCTGGCTTATAGTTACTTATTAGGCTACATACACAAAACTTGAGACTAAGGACTAGAACAGCAACAAGTTACATAGAAATCTTTTAATTGTTTCATTCACATTGCTTTGAAGTTTACATTTTCAGTGTGCTGAAATGTGAACCACTGGTATTATGTTTTATTTAACAGTATTACTTCATCAGTTATTCTATCAGTGATCTATACTGTCAACTACCCATTTCCTCATAGGTACAATTTAAGATAGTAATCTGGAACAAGAAGTACATATACCCTTTTATTTATGAGATATCAACCTCTGCATCTTTCACAAAAGAAAACCTGGCTTATGAATTTTCGATTACTTATCTCAGATGCCATAAGTAGTCGAATCAATTCTATTTATAAGATGGAAAACAGAGCCAAATTGAAGGTTTAGAACATTATTTTTAAAACCTTAAAGTTTTAAGTAACAGTTAAGCTATTTCATATACAGTAAGACTTGAGTAATAATCACTAAGCTTGAATGTCCATAAAAGTTTTTTCTTAATGGCAGCTGTAGTAAAACATAAGTAATCTTATATTCAAGCATCTTAGAAAGGCTTTTTCCAGGCCATGCATTGACAGTCATGTGATCTTGAGAGAGATATAAGTCTAGCTCCCTACCTCTACCACCAGCTACATTAATACACATACCCACATCCACGCACACACCCATACCCACACACACACAATCCCTTTATGCCTTTTGAGGAATAAACAAGGAAAGATATTGAAAGGGAATGAACAGGAAAATAAAGAAACTGAAGATCTATAATGGTCACAGATTCATTTCTTAATTTATTTTTTATTTTTTATTTTTTTTGGCAAAATACACTTATTATTCTTCCTTTTAGAAACAAATCTTCACCATTCTCCATTCCTAGAAACTGTGTGCAGCCTTTTATTTAAATATCATAACAAGCCATCATTCATTCTTGAGGGTAGTCCTAAATGAATAATGCTTTATTCTTCTTAATAAAGATAATCTGTTAGAGGCCTGATGAGATACGGTTTTCCAATTTTCTTTAAGTAATTTTATAAATTGGGGGAAAAATTCTTTGTAGATGATACATCTCATGGGTGATTTAGGCAAGCTGATATGGACTTCCAGATAAAGACATCGTCTTCTACCAAGATAGTGCTAGATGGCTCAGCTCCAAAGGGCCGGATTCCACCCATGAGGGGGGAGAAGTTTCCTACCAAGGATTCCCATTTACATTCAAATTTAGAAGCTTTTTTTTTTTTTTTTTGAGTTGGAGTCTCACTCTGTCGCCCAGGCTGGAGTGCAGTGGCACACTCACAGCCACCGCAGCCTCAACCTGCTGGGTTTAGGCGATCCTTCCGTCTTCAGCTTTTCAAGTAGCTGAAACTACAGGCACGTGCTAACTCATTTCTTAATTTAAATAACCATTAGATAACCATCCACCATGTGAAAGGTGCTTGTGATACAGAAATTAATAAAAGGTACTTATGATACAGAGATTAATAAAACGCCTCCCTTATCCTTTTGAATGATATATCTTTGAAAAAACTGCATTAAAAATTAACTGGAGTGTCCCCCAAGAGGGACAAGAGGGCCAGTATATTAGAGCAATTGCAACTAGAAGCAAGAAATATGATCTGACAACGACTGTTATAGGAATAAGGCTAAACAGAGATACTTAACAGGAAAAAAAAGACCAAGATGATATTGTAAACATACTAGGAGAGATGTCTAGCCTATATATTTCATATAAGAAAACAGAATTACAGCTTCAATCATTATGTTCCTGAAAGAATAGACCTTAGGAGAAAAATTAAAAATCATGTTTTTAACAAACGGAAATAATCTAGCACCTAGAAAGAATTCTTTTAGAAGCAGGCGAATAAAAATCTATGCTAGACTATTTCTAAAAACTTCCTTTTTTTTTTGAGTCAGTGTCTCATTATTGCCCAGGCTGGAACACAGTGGCACACTCAGGGCCACCACAGCCTCGACCTGCAGGGCTCAGACAATCCTTCTGCCTCAGCCTTCCAAGTAGCTGGAATCACAGATATGCACAACCATACCCAGCTACTTTTTAAAATTTATTGTAGAGACGAGGTCTCACCAAGTTGCCTAGGTTGGTCTCAAACCCCTGGACTCAGGCAACCCTCTCGCCTCCACCTCCCAAAGTGCTGGGATTATAGGCATGAGTCACTGCGCCTGGTCTTTAAAAATGTGCAGCAGGCTCAGTGGCTCACTCCTGTAATCCCAGCACTTTTGGAGGTGGAGGTGAGAGGATTGCCTGAGCTTACAGGTTCAAAACCACTCCGGGCAACTTGGCCAGACCTCATCTCTACAATAAATAAAAAAATTAGTCGTGTGCCTGCAGTTCCAGCTACTTGGAAGGCTGAGGAGGAAGGAACACCTGAGCCCAGCAGGTCGGGGCTATGGTGGCCATGAACATTGACACTGCACTCCAGCTTGGGCAATAGAGTGAGACTCTGACTCAAAAAAAAAACAAACTATTTGCAAAAAACTAGACATGTCAAGACAAGAACCAATAAACCAAGACACAGAAAAAAGCAACTAAAAAAAAAAAAAGAATTATGAGTGGTAACATCAATCGCTGCCTTTTTTTTTTTTTTTTGATGTTGGAGTCTCACCCTGTCACCCAGGCTGGAATACAATGACATGATCTGGCTCACTGCAGCCTTGACCCCCTGAGCTCAGATGGTCCTTCCGCCTTAGTCTCTCAAGTAGCTGGGATTACAGGAAAGTGTCATCATGTCCAGCTAATTTGTGTTTTTTGTAGAGATGAGTCTTGGTATGGCCTAGGCTGGTAGGCTAGTATCAAACTTCTGGGTTCAAGCAATCCTCCAACCTCAGCCTCCCAAAGTGCTGGGATTACAGGCATGAGACATCGCACCTGGTCAATTGCTGTCTTCTTTTTCCAAAACACTTCTAACATATTAAGCCACAAAACTTTAATAAAGCAAAAGTTTAGGAAAAGGAGACAGCCAACTGGCTTCCCTTTCAAAGAGATAGGAGAAAGCTAACACAATAAGATGGGGCTAGGGTGAATTGACCTTATATTCAAGTTGATCCAAAGATAAAGTACTAAGTATACTCAAAATAATGTAGTCACAGGGAAATTAAAATTGTTTGGCTTGCCGGGCTCGGTGGCTCAGCCTGTAATCCCGTGCCTTTGGGAGGCTGAGGTGAGTGGATTGCCTGAGCCCGCGGGTTCGAGACCAGCCTGGGCAGCGAGATCTCATCTTTAAGATAAATCAAAAAATCAGCCAGGCATGGTAGCACATGCCTGTAATTCCAGCTACTTGGAAGGCTGAGGCGGAAGGATCACCGGAGCCCAGCAGGGGAGGCTGCGGTGGCCGGGAGCGGCCACTGCACTCCAGTCTGGGAGACAGAGTGAGACTCCAACTCAAAAAAAAAAAAAAGTTTGGCTTAGGGTTCTATTTTATTTTTAATGTTTCTCTGGTCACTTGACAAGTAAGACGACTTGTGAGATTGAATGGGCAAAGACCCTCATCACCTTACCCTTCCCCAGCCAAATCTATACCCTTGGATACAAGGCAACAAATGAAAGGCCTGAGGTTTCATGAAGAAACCTCTGATTCTGGGAGAGAAGATAAGGGGGACAGCACCTAGGACAAAAAGATCCTGGACCACTAAACCCCAAAACTAGGAAGAACCATTTCCAATCTCTAAAACAAAACTCAAATAAGATAGCTCCATGATTAGTTTTTAGCCAGAACTTCTCACTTAGAGCAGAGATCAGTAAACTATGGCCTGTGCGTTAAATCCATTCAGTTATCTGTTTTAGGAAATAAGTTTTATCAGAACACAGTCAAACTCATTTACTTACATACATATCTATGAGTGCCTTCACACTACACAGCAAAGTGGAGCAACTACAACAGAAACCATATGGCCTACAAAGTCAAAAAATATTTACTATCTTGCCCTTTACAAAAAACATTTGCTGACTAATGATTCAGAAGAAAGGACATAAAGACCAGCCTGGGAAACACAGCAAGATTCTGTGTCTTTAAGAAATAAAAAATAAGCCGGGCTCAGTGGCTCAGCCTGTAATCCCGCGCCTTGGGAGGCTGAGGTGAGTGAATTGCCTGAGCCCGTGGGTTTGAGACCCACCTGGGTAACTTGGTGAGACCTCATCTCTACAATAAATCAAAAAATTTGCCGGGTGTGGTAGCATGCGCCTGTAGTTCCAGCTACTTGGAAGGCTGAGGCGGAAGGATCGCCGGAGCCCAGCAGGTCGAGGCTGCGGTGGCCGGGAGCGGCCACTGCACTCTAGTCTGGGCGACAGAGTGAGACTCCAACTCAAAAAAACAAAAGAAATAAAAAATAAAATTAGCTGGGCATGGTGGCACTTGCTTATACTTCCACCTACTCGGGAGGCTGAGGCGGGAAGATCACTTGAACCCAGGAGTTCAAGGCTGCAGTGAGCCATGACTGTGCCACTACACTCCAGCCTGGATGACAGATGGAGACTTTGTCTCTAAAATATAAATAAATAAATAAATAAACAAACAAATAGAAAAAACACCTAGTAATTACTGTGTTATTATATATATGTTTAAGGTGTACAGCATGGTGCTTTGATTTATTGAAAGGCAACCAAAAGATCAGAGTACTTACAACTCAGTTCAGCAATCAGGAGTCCATCTCTGATATCCTTTCCTCTAATTTCTAAAAGATGCTTTTAGCCATTGTAAAGCAAGGACCACTTATATGAGGGTCTACGATTTGACAGCTACAGTCTACTAACCACTATTCATTCCTATTTAATACATTATTCTAATTTAGTGTCAGAGTTGAGATTGCAAACCCCATGCAGATTCCCAATGGTTCTGCTTTATTGCTTGCTCATGCAATAAATATTCCCAGACTATCTGACACAATACAAACATTCTGATGTGCCAGAATCTTTTAGGGAGCAAATAACTGTCTTTTTACTCAAGGATGATAAATAAGGATTTCTTCTGATCAGACCAAGTACCCCGAATGTAAGCACACTAAAATGTATACCTCCCAAACTAGGTATCAGTTTCTGATACTGGCTGGTGAAGGAGATGAGGCATGAGATAGTTTTGTATGAGGTATTACCTGTCTAGATTGCTCCAAAACAGAAAACAATCGAGAATAAAGACAAAGAAATCCATCCAAAGAGGTCATGAAAAATAGGATGCTATGTCAGTGAGCTGTTTCTGGGCAGATGAGACAAGACCTGGATAAAGTTTGTACTAAGAGAGAATCCAATAAATGCTAACACTGAAAGAATACTCATTGGAATTGATGTCTTAACCTCTATTTTCACATCAATGAAAAGTTTGCTTCTCAGACAATTGAGGGGAGGAAGAGGTCATCTAGCCAGAAAGAAACAAACACTGAGCTAGGGAGATGAACTTTCTAAAGTTCTCTGTAATCCAAGCACTCTGGGAGACCAAGGTAGGAGAATCACTTGAGCCCAGGAGTTTGAGACCAGCCTGAGCAATGTAGTGAGATGTCATCTCTAACAAAAAACATCAAAAAAATCAAAAAATTAGCTGGGCACGATGGCATGCACGTAGTCCCAGATACTTGGGAGACTGAAGTGGGAGAATCACTTGAGCCCAGGAGTTTGAGGCTGCAGTGAGCCATGATCCTGCCACTGCACTCCAGCATGGGCGACAGAGTGAGATCGCTATTCAAAATAAATTAATTAAATTAAATTAACTTCTCCATGTCAGAAAAAAGAGGCTAAGAATCACTATAAACTATACAAGAAAGGGGGAAAGAATTCATTCATTGTTCATCCAGTATTTATTTAGCATTTACATATAAGACACCAATGATAAGGTACTAAACAAAACAAACCCCAAAAAAACCCAGTCTTCATGGAGCTCACATGGTGGGAGTAGTAGATACAGAATATATCATATGGTGAAAAGTGCTAAAAAGAAAAACAATCAATGAACAATAGGGAGTGTTGACAGGGGTAGCCAGGGAAAGCTTCACTGAAAATGTGACATTTGGGTGCTTCTGGCCTGGCATTCCACCATAGTATGCTTGATAGGTTAGAACAAAGGTTTAGCCCAAGAAATCAAATTGTGTATACTCATGGAATATCCATGTGAGTCATGAGCTTGCAACTGTAACTGACACATTGTTCTTCAGAAATAGTAACGTAACCTGATCTCTACAAGAGCAAAGTACAAGCAGAAAGTAAGTAGTGTACATTTTCCAGAATGGTTTCAAGAAAATCCCTCTTTGAAGTGTTCTCAAAATAACAAAGGAATAAAAAACATATAAAGTCACAAGGACCAAAAAAAAAAGAGAGAGAGAGAGAAGAAAGTTAGATGTCAACAAAAAAGAAGATAAAGTGTTTTAAAAAATTGAGCTTACACAGCACAGAATCTTCATGTGGGGAATACTATCTTAACTAAGTACCTGACAGCATGCAAGGAAAGACAAACCTAAATAGCAAAGCAATACTGACAAGCTCCTCAAGCTAGATTAAAAAATACTTCAGGATAAATGTAGAGCCTTCCCTGGCAAGAACAGAAAGGAACACACCCACAAGAAAATACTGAAAAATGAGTCACTGCCATACAGGTAAGTAAAAGTCCCAGAGCCCTAGGGTATCACTGTTGCAGGAATTTTCAACTGTGCTGTTAAGCTTAGATCCTCGAATTCATGTCTTATCACCAAGAAAGTTGAGGAGCGTGGACACCGAAGTATGAGTGAAGGAGTTTATTAAACAATAGAAAGCTTTCAAAAAAAAAGAGAGAGGACCCGAAATGGGTTACTAGCAATGGGGGAGTACTCTGTGTTTTCCTCTCTCCTTTCTAGGGGTGTTCTTCTCATTTGCATCTTACCTGCCTCTCAACTTCCTAGCTGTTTCCTAGCCTTTATTGTGCATGCATGCCATTATCCAAAGTTACTCCATCTTGATTATCAGAAAAGCCCACTGGGTGAAGGGAGTTAAAACCACAATGCAAATATCATGTCAATGATATTATAATAAGCTTAGGTTAAGTTAGGTCATTTAGTTGAGCTATTGGCCCTGCATCCGAATGACAAAAAATCCTTAAGAGGATGTTCTAAACCATATTTGCAATTGCTAGTTAAATAACAGGGGTGGTGTAGGGGTGTTTCTGCAGGTGTTACTTCTCCTGGAGACCCTCCCTTTCTATCTACCCAGCCAGCCTCTGACTACCTTCCGTCTCACCACCAGTTGTGATGTTACATTGACAATGGGAGAAAGTAGCAAAGAAAGTAAGCAGATCAGCTGCCAGGACTAGATTAACTTCAAAAAAAAAGGGTAAATTTAAACTAAAAGCTGCCTTACTTGTTGGAAAGAACAAGGATGATTATAGTAAATATAATTTCATTTGGGTTCCCAAACAAAGCATTGGAGGAAGGTGACAAAGATGGAACACCTCTTCTCTCTTCCTTAGTTATATACAAACTCCAAAAACAGAGAGAGAGAGAACCAAGAACCTGAAGATAAGCACTCCTGAGATATAACCAGTGAGGCAGGAAATATGATTTCTCTAGCAGGTCTCAAAATCTAAGATACCTAGGTATTGCAAACTATTCTGTAAGATAGTACAACACCTAACAAATAATACCAAAAATTGTCTCCACCCTTGGAAGATCAAGATTACCCTATTTTTCTAGCGCTCAATCCTCTTTTCTGTAGAGGTCAACAACTTCATCCAAACAATCAATGCAAATAAAAAGAAAAGGATAATGCTACAAAAATTCTATTTAAAAGGTAGGGAGCTGGGCACAGCGGCTCATGTCTGTAATCCCAGCACTTTGGGAGGCCAAGGCAAGAAGATAGTCTGAATCCAGGGGTTCAAGATCAACCTGGGCAGCTTGATGAGACCTCATCTCTACAACAATTCAAAAAATTAGCTGGGTGTGGTGGTATGCACCTGTGGTTCCAGCTACTTGGAAGGCTGAGGCAGAAGGATCACCTGGGCCCAGCAGGTCAAGGCTGCGGTGGCCATCAGTGTGCCAGTGTACTCCAGCATGGGCGACAGAGACTCCTACTAAAAAAAACAAAAAAGTAGGGAGAATGATATTTTTCTATCTGTTATACTCTTACAACATCTGTTGCACTTACTTTTAAAGGTTTTTGTAATGATAAAAACATGTATCAAAGTCCCTTGTAAAGGTATTTTCAGGCTGAGCATAGGGGTTCACACCTGTAGTACTAGCACTTTGGGAGGCCGAGGCAAGAGGATCACTTGAGCCTAGGAGTTCAAGACAAGTCTGGGCAAAAAAGTGAAACTTCATCTCTACAAAAAATTAAATTAAATTAAAAATTAACCAGGCATGGTGGCACATGCCTGTAGTCCCAGTTACTCGGGAGGCTGAGGCAGAAGGACTCCCAGAGCCCAGGAGCAAGACTCCAGTGAGCCAAAATCATGCCGCTGCACTCTAGCCTGGCAACAGCGTTAAGACCCGACTAACCAAGTTCAAAAGATTTCTCATAAATATCATGCCAAATTTTATAATTACTAATAAAATATTAAAAGTACAAGTTAGACGCTTCTTTCATTTCTTAATTGAAAAAAGGTATATGAAATGTACTCATTTTGTCTTTATGAATAGTCTCCAACACTTTAAAAAGCATATTATAATCAAAACAGCCTGGTATTGATACAAGAACAGGCATATAGATCAATGAAACAGGATAGAGGTTCTGGAAGCAAAACCTCAATTTCTCAACCAACTCACCTTCGACAAAGTCTCCACCAATAACCACTTGGGAGAGGAGAACCTAGTCAGTAAATGGTGATGGAAAAACTAATCACATGCAAAAGATTGAAACAGAACCCTACCTATCACCATACACAAAAATCAACTCTAAATGGATCAAAGACCTAAACGTAAAACCTCACACTATAAGAATCTTAGAAAACGCAGGAGACGCCCTTAGGGAAATTGCAATAGACAACCCCAAATGCCCACACCGTAAGAGATAAGACAGACAAATGGGATCTCATCAAACTGAGAAGCTTCTGCAAAGCAAAAGAAGCCATCAAGAGAATGGGGAGACACTCCATGGAATGGGAAAAAATATTTGCCAACTGTATATCTGACAAAGGCCTAACATCCAGGATCTACAAGGAATTCAAATGTGCCAAAAGGAAAAAAAACAAACAGCCCTATTAAAAAGTGGGCAAAAGATATGAATAGACACTTCTCAAAAGAAGAATACAAGCAGCCAACAGATATATTAAAAAAATGCTCGGCCTCACTAATCATCAAAGAAATTCGAATCAAAACCACACTGAGATACCACCTATCTCCAGTCAGGGTGGCCATCATCAATAATTAAAAAAAAAAAAAAAGCCTGGCTCGGTGGCTCACCCTGTAATCCCGCACTTTGGGAGGCTGAGGTGAGTGGATTGCCTGAGTCCACAGGTTCGAGACCCGCCTGGGCAAGCAAGATCCCACCTCTACAATAAATCAAAAAATTAGCCGGGCGTAGTAGTGCGCACCTGTAGTTCCAGCTACTTGGAAAGCTGAGGCGGAAGGATCGCCAGAGCCCAGGAGGTCGAGGCTGCGGTGGCCAGGAGCGGTCACTGCACTCCAGTCTGGGTGACAAAGTAATACTCCAACTCAAAAAAAAAAAACAACAAAAAAAAAACAGATGCTGAGATGCTGGAGAGGATACAGGGAAAAGGGAATGCTTCTACACTGTTGGTGAGAGTATAAATTAATACAACCTCTGTGGAAAACAATGTGGCAATTTCTAAAAGATTTCAAAATCGACCTTCCATACAATCCAGCAATCCCCCTTCTGAGAATATACCCAGAGGAACTAAAATCATTCTACAAAAAAGATACCTGTGCATACATGTCTACTGAAGCACTATTCACAATAGCGAAAACATGGAACTAACCATTCCGCCCATTGAAAGTGGATTGGATTTTTTAAAAAGTGTGATACATATACACAATGAACTATTATGTAGCCATAAAGAAGGACAAAATTATGGACTTTGCAGCAACTTGGAGGGATTTAGAGTCTATAATACTCAGTGATCTATCACAGAAACAAAGAACTGAGTAACACATGCTCTCACTCATAAGTGGACCCTGAACATTTACCATAATACTATAAGAAAGGGATTGGCAATAGCAGGACACTGCTGAGGGGGTGGGAGGAGGGGACATAATATCAACAAGGGTATGTGATCTCAAACCTCAAATCAGGCAAAGTGGGGACCAAAGGTTCAAATTTCATCTATACGATGACCACTTATGTGCCTAATCCTGAATTGCACCCCACATCTTTAAAATAAAACAAACAAAACAAACAATAAATCCAGTTACTGTTAGTAACTAAAAAAAAACTTGTTACCTTAATAACACATACTTTATAGAAATATGTCTTACCTATTAAAGACTTGATGTTTTCTAAGATTAAATCACTAGTAGTATTTCCAGATAAATCTTGCCCCAATTCAGCAATCAGCTTGGCATAACCTTCATTTTCTTCTCTTAACAAATTAAATTTTTGCTGCTTATAACTGAAATCAGATAAATATCATTAAGGGGATAAAATCAATTTCAATTATCAAGCTTGCACTGAGTACTGTAGTCTTCTTATTGAATTATCTCCAACTTATCCCCAATTTACAACAATCATAAGAATAGTTGTTGAAATTTTACCTCCGTGTACCTTTTAGTGTAGAAAATTACAGTGGTTCATATGAGAACCCCAATATTAATTACATGGGAGAAAACCAGTAACATAAGAAAAATATATTCTTACTATAAAGGAACATTAACTTACCACTATTTCTATCACTGACCAAGAATATACCAAGTACCATAGTCATAAATAATTTTATTACTAATAGAGAAAGCACTGAATATTACTTTAACTTTGAATATGGACAAAATTAACAATGATTTTGCACAGGTAAAGCTCACAAGTAAATCATAGGCTACTTTTAGAAGGCAAAAAATACAAGACATGCTAACCACAAACAAAAATAATCAACGTGCCTTTAGAAACTGCTAACATTCAAAATAAGAAATAAAAAATATACTCAGCTACTTGATCTGCAATATAAGATACAAGTACTTACAAAAGTTTTGTCTTGATTTTAACTGACTTTTGATTGAATTGCTGTGATTGTTTGATGAGTCCCAATGATTCCAACGTTTCTGGATCCAAACGTTCCTTTAGAACTGTGTCTGAAACTAAATACTGTATTAAAAAATATTAAAGGTCATTTATTTCTTAGCATTCCAACTATGCATCCACAATCTTAAATATATTTAAAATAATTTTTCCCAAATAAGAATACAGAAGTCACATTATATATATATATATATATATATATATAAACTTATAATTTACAAAAATGTTTGAACTTCAATTTAACAAAAGTGGCTCTCCAAATATCAAAATATATAATAAACAACTTTCTCAAAAAATTCACTAAAAAATTACATACATGCTGTTTGTTCAGTCTACAAATGGCAAAAACTACAAAAAATATTCTCACTGAGCTTGTCTTAACTGAATTTTCACATAATACAGCACTTTTACTTTCTTTAGTTTCTACTATAAGTCAAATTCAAGTAC
Source organism: Carlito syrichta (assembly GCF_000164805.1). Lineage (NCBI taxonomy): Eukaryota > Metazoa > Chordata > Mammalia > Primates > Tarsiidae > Carlito > Carlito syrichta. Next base: position 102,242 of record NW_007042239.1, read on the forward strand.
AGCAAAGACAAGGATATTCTCCCAGTTTGAGTAATGCCAATTCTGCTTGGTTCTAAATTTATAAATATAAAATGGTTTACTAGACAATGATTACAAGTTCTAAAATTTATCCTTTTTAAACTACCTCCATTCTTTTTTCCTTGCCAAATAAAGAGTTTATGAAAACAATTTCAGTTTAAAAGCTATCTACAATCATTTGTACTTACTTTAGAGATGCTTCTCTTTTTCTTAGTTAGGAACTTACCAGATCAGAAATATCACTGAATGCCTTATATGTATAGTTTAAGTTATATGGTAACATGCTTATTTCATACAAAAGCATGTCTAAATTGACAAAACATTCCATTTCAAAGTTCAAATCTCCCAAATCTCACCTTACAATGAATAGTCAAGTGAATGTTAATATCTTCCTCCATTATCATAATTAACTAAGATTACAACAGTTCAATACAAATTTTAAAAAGGAAAAAATATTGTTTAAAACTTACCAAACATGCTAATACCAACTGTGTAAAATAGTCTCTCTTACTTTTTTCTTCTAAACAATTTGTCTCAATATCTATAATGAAGAAGAAAAAGATGAAAGTTTGGTTCCTTTTCAGACTCACTCTAGCACTAAAATACTTATTTTCTTTAAAATAAGTCAATTTTAAAATGCCTCAATCTAAATTCAGAAAAATTTAAAACTACGGTAACATGAGATGTCCTTCATATACATACAAATGTTTTATTTCTCCTGAAACTGGAGGCTTGACCCTGTGACCTATGACATATCCAGAAAATGGTAGGTCAATAAGACTGGAATTATCCCTTGTGGCGATGAAAGCAACAAAGCTTTAAAAAAAAAAAATCGGTTCTTGGTCAGGCATGGTGGCTCATGCTCACATTCTACGTACTTTGGGATGTTGAGGTAGAAGGATCACTTGAAGCCAGGAATTCAAGACCAGCTGGGGAAGCCAGCAAGACCCTGTCTCTACAAAAAAAACTTTTAAAAAAAACTTTATCAGTAAAAAAAAATGCTGTTCTCAAAAAAAAAAAAAATTCAAAGTTTAAATGACCATTTGTCATAGATGCAAAAAAGAGAGATTCTTTTGGTAGAAAGTTGAACTAGGTGACAAAGATCTCTTCTGACTCAAGATATCCTAATATTAGCCGGGCTCGGTGGCTCAGCCTGTAATCCCATGCCTTGGGAGGCTGAAGTGAGTAGATTGCCTGAGCCCTCGGGTTCGAGACCCACCTGGGCAACTTGGTGAGACCTCATCTCTACAATAAATAAAAAATTAGCTGGGCGTGGTAACGCGCGCCTGTAGTTCCAGCTACTTGGAAGGCTGAGGCGGAAGGATCGCCAGAGCCCAGCAGGTGGAGGCTGCGGTGGCCGGGAGCGGCCACTGCACTCCAATCTGGGTGACAGAGTGAGACTCCAACCCAAAAAAAAATCCTAATACTCCTGACAATCAAATCCTTGACCCTGGCCACCTTGGACAAACTAGTGTTCTAAACCAAGCTACCTGGTCACCAACCCTATGAAAAGACAGTATCAAAAGATATTTTTACCAGTTTAGGCAACAATTAAATTTTTTTTAATTAGCCAAGTGTGGTAGTACATGCCTGTGGTCCCAGCTACATAAGGCTGAGACTGAAGGATTGCCTGAGCCCAGGAAGTCGAGGCTACAGTGAGCCGTGATTGTGCTACTGCACTCCAGCCTGGGTGACAGTGAGACATCGACTCAACCAAAAAAGTGATTTTTAACATCCTATCTTGAATTATAATTCTAGTCAACAAACAAAATTTATCCTCATTTTTTTTCATTTTCCTCCTGATATAAAAACTCAGACCCATCGGGAAGCCAAGACAAGAGGACTGCCTGAGCCCAGGGATTCAAGACAAGTCTGGGCAACTTGGCAAGACCACAATAAATGAAAAAATTAGCCAAGTGTGGTGGTGTGTGCCTGTAGTTCTGGCTACTTGGAAGGCTGAGGCAAAAGGATCACCTGAGCCCAGCAGGTCAATGCTGGGGTGGCCGTGAGCGTGCCACTGCTCCAGCCTGGGTGATGGCATGAAACTTCAACTCTAAATAAATAAATACTGAGACCCTGAGTTTCAGTAAATTATTCAGAAAATTATCAAGCAATTTTCTGATCTGAGGTGCAGAAGAAATAAAACAATGAATGCTAAAATGCCAAGTACCAAAAAAAACTCAACCAGGATTGGTAAACACAGATGATCTCAGGATTATTGCTTTAACTAATTATGTACTATGAACCTGTTTGTAAAGTACTATTAACCAGTTTTTAAAGTCAACTGATAATTTAGAATGCACTGTAAAAAAAAAAAAAAAAACACCAGTTTTAGTGAAGTAAAAAGAAATTGTCCTCTACGTGTTCTACTGACAACACCAAGCATCAAAAAACAAAGGGAATTTATCATCAAATATATCCACGTGTTCCTGGCCCTTCACTTTCCCTTCTTGGACAGCTGCCATTTTTCCATATCCTGGCCTTTATAGCTAAGCACCCAGTCAGGAAATATTAAGGGTGTAATTTCAGGGAGTAATTTATGCAATGTCAATTACAATACAATCTCAATTTCTCAATAAGATTTTTAATCCCTGTGTATCTATCAATCCTTTCCAGGGACTCCCAGGTTATTGACCTATTATCTGATTTTCTGGTTCCTCCTCAGCCTAGAACTTCAAGGATACAGATCTTAAAGAGCTGGGACTAAACTGGGCTCATTCTTTTATCCAACATTTATGTGGACTCAAGGACCCAGAAGACCCTCAGATCTACTACCCTCAAGGTCCCTAAGAACAGGGCACGTGGTAGCAGATTCATCCTCTTCCTCTTCAAGTCAAGTCTGTTCTCCTATCAACCACCTGACCTGAGTAAGACATCCTTCTCTTAGGTTCTGATCATGTTAGGAAATGCTTAATAGGATCTCAGTAAATTTCTTAGCTGAGCTGTCTCAACAATTAGTATAGGACTCTATTATATCAATCATACTTTCACTTCATTCTTTTTGTTTTAACTCATAACACCATTCTAAAAAACTCATTTGTTCTCCCTGAATTCTCTATCAGAAATAAAATCTCTTTAATTTCCCCTATGATTCTACTAAAAAGCCCTCAGCCATTTCCAATTCTAGCCCCAAAATATCACCAATTACCTACTCCGGCTCAGAAGTCTCACCAGTGTATCAGGTTATAGCAGACTCCCCTTTTTCAGGTTACTATAGCTCTCATGCCCCTTCACCCACACATGATTAGTCTGTTAAAGAAAAATTGCTATCTTAACCTGGAAAGTGCAGCACTGATTTTCCTTTTAACTCTGAACATATTAGAAAGACAACTTGATAAAAAAAAAAAACCATGAGCTGTGGAGACAAAGGTATCCAGGTTCAAATTCTGCCTTACTGATTTTGTGGCCATGAAAAATCACCACACTTGTCTGAACCTCATTTTTCTGATCTGTACACCTACTTTAGAGAAGTTTCTGTAAAGATTAAAATGAAATTAAATGCTTAACACAATGCCTAGAATACAGAAAGTGATCCAAAATTAACACCAGTTTTATTTCTACCCATTGTTATAATCATTATTGTTTTCATCATCATCATCATTATTACAGACAGCTCACATTCTTACTCCTCTCCCCCTCCCCTATCTTGATCTGGGGTCACTCTTGGGTCATTATTTTTCTGCCAAGGATGGGGGTAGGTGAGTAAGGGGGCAAGTGAGAAAAATCCTCTTTCCAACTTTACCTCCTAATCTTGCTTGTAAAAATGGACTAGGTAGGCTAAAAGAAATTTCCCAGGAGCAACCAAACATCATCTTCACAAATTCATGTTACTAGTAAAAAGCAATGACTTGTAACAATAATTCATATTACTAACTAACTATGAAGGGAAATAGAACCTAATAAAATAAGTCAGTAAAGAAATTACTACAACTAGTAAGCTCATAACTGATGATTACCCAAAGAAAGACATAAAATATACTTCTGTCACTATCAAGGAACAACGGCATCTTAAAAAGGTTACCTACAAATTTTTCAGTCTTACAAATTTGTAGTAAGAACATTTTTTTTAATTGAAACTTGTTTCATGTTATATTTAATTGCAAAATATATTTGTTTGTAAAGTAATGTAGTAGCATTATTGCCTGATTCAAAAATTAAGCTTTAAAGGATTTTTGGTTGGCATAAAATCAATCCAATAGATAGCATAAACATATATACTCTAACATCCTAACCAGGATAGATCTGAGAGTGAAAGAGGGTACTATTAATAATTATGCCAGAAAGCCTAGGAAATATAGCAAGACCTCCTCTCTACAAGAAATCAAAAAATTAGCCAGGCATGGTGGCACATGCCTATAGTCTCAGCTACTCAGAATGCTGAAATGAAAGGATTGATTCCCTGAACCCAGGATGTAGAGACTGTGGTGAGCCATGATCATGCCACTGCACCCAGCATGGGTGACAGAGTGAGACCATGACTCAAATAATAATTATTATTAGTACTGTGTCAGGCAAAAAAAAAACCTGGGACATATGGTCATCGCATCAGTGGTTTACTCTTTTCATTTATCATTCACAGTATACATACTTTTTTTTTTAGTTGGGATCTCACTATAACCCAGGTTGAAGGTGTAGTATATCATCACGGTTCACCACAGCTTCAACTTCCCCGGCTCAGGCGACACTTCCGCCTCAGCCTCCCAAGTAGCTGGAACTACAGGTTTCATGCCACCATGCCCAGCTAATTTTTTTTTCATTTTTTGTAGAAACAAGGTCTCGCTATGTTGCCTAGGCTGATCTCGAACTCCTGTGCTCAAGTAATCCTCCTGTCTCGAACTCTCAAAGTACTGGGATTACATACGTGAGCCACTGTGCCCAGCCTTGCACATATTTTGACCTGTTCCCAATATTACAACTGTTATGAAGTCTGAAACAGCTAAAGGATGAAGCACCAGCACTTATATTTGTTGAAACCAAACTCTAGGGTCTCAGTAAGACATTTTAATAATTTATCTAACTCTAGGAATTAAGATTAATGAACTAAAATAATTCATTCCGGTTCTACAAACCTTCAAAGGATAAGTCTTACTTTAAAGTGAACATGATAATGTCTGGCAATGTTTTCCATTAGATTTACAGGTATAAAAGTACAAGACTGATGGGGAAAACTGTGCTCACAGTTATTTTAATCCAGATCTAAAATTAGAGAAATAAATTTGTAATATGTCTTTTTGTAAAAATCCAGTGCTTCTTATGGAGGGGACACTACATTTTGTTCCAAGTCAAAGAAATAAAACTTTTTTATCTTGCATGAATTCTTATTTATTCTGAACAAATAGAGAAGTTGCTATTTCCAAAGCTGGTTCCTCATCCTCAAAACAAAAGTAATTTTAATTATTTTGGTTCTTCTTGCTCTTTCTAAAATTAAGAAGAATCAAAGTAAATATCTCTTAAATGGCCTAAGTTTAAGATTCTGACATCATTCATTGAAAACCTGCACTGAATAAGATTATTTGGCTACTAAAATCTCAATAAGTCAGATTAACTTGACATCAGCAAATTTGGCTTTTTTAGTTCAAATTTATATAAATATACAATGTCAAAATTTCCATTTGAACTATACTCTAAAGCTAGTTTATTTTTTATTTTTCTTTATTTTTTTGAGGCAAAGTCTCACTCCTTTGCCCAGATTAGAGTACAGAGACACAATCATGGCTACCACAGCCTCGACCTCTGGGCTCAGAGGATCCTTCTACCTCAGTCTTCCAAGTAGCTGGAACTACAGGTATGCACACCACCATGGCCAGCTAATTTTTTGATTTGCTGTAGAGATCTCACCAAGTTGCCCAGGCTGGTCTCAAACACCTGGACTTAGATAATCCCCTCACCTCCACCTCCTAAAGTGATAGAATTACAGGCATGAGCCACCATGCCTGGCCTAAAGCTAGTTTATAAATCATGATTATGATGACATTTGACTTATAATACTATATTTGCCATAAAGAAACAATTTGCTTCTAAATTGGCAGAAACATTTGTAAAATTCTTAGTTTAAAACATTATATTTAAGACATTACATTAATTTACCAAACAACATAAGTTACAGGTGAAATAAATGCTTAATACTTACCTAATATGCAGAATACATCAGCAAGAATGGAGGGCATATCCTCGCGAAATTCCTAATTTTCAAATTATAATTACAGTAAATACCAGAATAGCACACAGCAAGCATTATGGTATCAGAATTAACACTCTTAAGTGAAACTTAAAAACTAATAAAATCCCAACATCATTGTTAGCAAATATTAAAATTATTGACATTATACAGAGAAAATACAAAAAGGAAGATAATGGTTAGAAAAAATGTTAAATATCCACCATGAAGTAACTTGATAAAAAACAAAAACCTAAACAAGCACCTTAGAAAATATTAAGGAGAACAAATGAGTAACATTTTTCCATGAAGTTTCATGTTTTCTAACCACTGCAATTTAGAGTACCTCACACCTACCGAAAGAACGACTGTTAAAAATGGCACATTTTTCTTTTTTTTTAAATACGTGAATTACATTGATTGATTTTCAAATGTTAACTCAACCCTGGATTCCCACTTGGTTGTGATCGATTTTTTTGTTGTCATCATTGTTGTCGTTACTTTTTTTATGTTGTTGAATTCAAGTTCTTAAAATTTGTTTAGACTTTTTGCATCTGTGTTTGTGTACTGGATGGGATACTGGTTTTTAGTGTTCTTTTCTTTTAATATCTTTGCCTGGTGATATCAAATAATATTGACCTCATAGACTGTGTTAAGGAAGTATTCCCTTCCCTTCATTTCTCCTGAAGATTTTGTGTAGAATTGCTATTATTTATTTTAAGAATATTTATTCAAACTCATTAGTAATTCACCTGAGCCAGGGTTTTTTTGTGGTAATGTTTTACACTACAGTTTCATAGATATAGGGCTATTCTGATTACCTGTTTCTTCTTGCATGAGTTTTGGTATGCTGTGTCTTTCAGTGTATTTGTCAAACTTATTGTCATAAAGTTGCTTATGATGTCTTCTTATGATCATTTTGGTATTTGTTGAATATCTTGTGATGTCCCTTGTCTTATTCCTGATATTGGTAATTTTTGTATTTGCTCTCTTTTTTCTGGTTAACCTAGATAGAAGTTTATAAATTTTTTAAAATCTTCCCAATGAACTTATTTTTGGTTTCACTGTTTTGTAACCATTGTTTTCTGTTTTTTACTTTGCTGTTTTCCTCTCTCATCTTCATTATTTCCTTTCTTTTTGCCGTTGGTTTAATTTGCTCCTTTTTTTAATTTCTAAGGTGGAAGCTGATGTTCCTGATTTGAAACCTTTCTTCCTCTCTAGTATACACTTCAGTAGTTATTTGAATGAATAAGCAAAATATTAGGAGGGCAACAAACATAACAGTGAGAATGGAGATGAGGCGACAGCTTTTAAGAACGTTTTAGGGGATAAAAATCATACATTTTTCATCCAAAACTTTAAATGTTGTGCTTATGCCTCAGTCAACACTTGATCTGTGCAAAAATCATGGAGGTATCAGAAGAAATCTTAAGAATACAAAAGCAGTCACTAGTTGTTCTGTAACTCAAGATTCTCTGAACATGAAAATAATTACCAAATCTATCTTGATTTTCTTTATTCACTCTTGTTTGTAGCCTTTGGAGAAAACTATCCCAAATTCTCTCATTTCTGAATGAAAACTTCAGCATTATCCTAGATTTGTCTCCTGACTTACCATTCCAATGCTCAATTTTAGAGCCGGTTTCCATTAGTAAGGAACATAGTTCAATTATTACAATTAGTAGTTTGCTGGCAGCACAGCAACCCTAAAATTAGCCTATTTTCAGAAACTAAAAGAAAGAAATTCTAAAGAAAAAAACTGGCAGCTGCAAGGAAATGTGTAAGATACATTTCTGTGGCAAATATATTGGTATAGCACTACAAGAAAGTCCTAACAAAGACAATCAAGCTGCCTATATAACACTAAGTACTCAAAAGAAAGCAGAAGCTAAGACAAATACACATCCATAAAGTTCATTTGGACTATTCATTCTCAATAAATGGAGAAAGAATCAGAAACCAATTCCATAAACAAATTAAAACCTATGCCAATGTTCAATCTACAGAATGAAATAACCTTAATTGTCTGCCGGGCGTGGTGGCTCACACCTATAATCCCAGCACTTTGGAAGGCCGAATTGAAAGGATTGCCTGAGTCCAGGGGATTGCAACTAACCCTGGGCAACTTGGCGAGATCTTGTCTCTACAATTAAATTTTTTTTTTTTAATTAGCCAGGCGTGGTGGCATGCTCCTGTAGTTCCAGCTACTTGGAAGGCTGAGATGGAAGGACTGTCTGAGACCAGCAGGTCGAGGTTGTGGTGGCTGTGAGTGTACCAGCGTACCACTGCACTCTCCAGCCTGAGTGACAGAGTGGGACTCCAACTCAAAAAAAAAAGTTATAATAATGTTAACCTTAATTGTCAATCAGATTTTAGTCTCAAGTTTCTTAAGAGCTATGAAAACTCTGGCCATGTATATTTATATGCAAGTACTCAGGCTACATGAAGACGTAAAATATTCATTGTTTAAGAAACAGGCTGAGTGCTATGGCTCACACCTGTAATCCCAGCACTTTAGGAGGCAGAGGCAAGAAAACTGTTTAAGCCCAGGAGTTCAAGACCAGCCTAAGCAACACAGCAAGACCCGATCTCCATGAAAAAAAATCAAAATTTGCCAGACATGGTGGTGTGTGCCTGTAGCCCCAGCTATTCAGGAGACTGAGGTGGAAGGAGGTCACCTGAGCCCAGGAGGTCTAAGCAGCCATAAGCCGTGATCACAACACTGCACTCCAGACTGGGTGAGACTCAAAGAAAAAAAAAGGAAGTAGTCTATTCCAACATTAATGCCTCTGATATCAGCTGGGGACAGTTCAGAGATAAAAGGGAAACTCACTGAATTCTTACTGCTCAAACACACCCCGATATGGGGTAGAAAATCACAACAGCCAAACTTAGAATTTCCTTAAGACTATCCTCTGGGAAAGCACAAAAATTGTATAGATTACCTCCCTTAACAGAAAAAGGCTACAGAAGCTTAAAGCAACACAGTAATGGGAAATTCATACTGAGACCAAGAAGCTCTAGGTTCCACCTTAATAATACTTATTATAAAAGTTGTTCTGAATTGGACAGATAATTTTCTTAATATACAAGTTTAAAAGCCAGTCTAATAATAAAAGAATAGCACACCACTTGTAAAACCTCAAGCTAAACTACTGGCTTACAATTTAGTTTGACAACCCATCTTCCAATTCAAATACCAAGCCACCATGAAAAGTATCGGGTCAGAATGTAACTTAAATCTTCCAGTAAGTGAAAGAGTAAAACAGAATAACCACTTACAGGTTAAAAAAATATATTTAATATTTTCTAAAACAGCAAACAGATGAAAACTGATAGTAAGTAAATGTTAGCACTAAGCAACCACAACTTAAAATAATTTAATCCTCAATTTTTAATATATATTTAATCTCTAAACATACCTACAAACCAAAAATGGCCCATTATTCTCTTCTGGGTGAAAAACATGTTAGCCAATTCACTTTTTTAGAGGTAGTATTTTTATTAATGGTATCTTCATTTCATTACAGTGCAGGCTTTGTTTACTTTTCTTTTTCTTTTTTGCCTTCCTAGGTACCTAATATTTACTCATAACCACACAAAAATAAGTTAAATATCTTTATTCCTGTCTAGAAAAAATAGCTTAGCAACATCCACTATTATAATTCTGAATTAAATTAAATGTAAATTATATACTTCAAGGATCTTTCTATTAAAGGCAAAATGATATGTAACAATTATTAACTTTTAAAAATATATATACTTACACTAATGTCACTAAGAACATTAGATGCCTGTTCATGCTTCAGATTTCCTTTAATAACATGGTATGACAACTCATAGAGAGCTTGCTGGAAATCTGCTGAACATAAAAGAAACAGTTTAAAGACACAGTCTCTTGAACATGAAAGGTAGACTCTCTGGGGGTAAATCTATATATTTCCTACTTCTCAGAATTCTTATAAACATCAATAATAAAAGGAGCCAGGCACAGTGACTCACGCCTATAATCCCAGCACAGCACATTGGGAGGCAGAGGCAAGAGGATTGTCTGAGTCCAGGGGTTCAAGACCAGCCTAGACAACTTGACAAGACTTTGTCTCTACAATAAATCAAAAAATTAGCTGGGCATGGTGGTGCATGCCTGTAGTTCCAGCTACTTGGAAGGCTGAGGCAGAAGGATGGCCTGAGCCCACCAGGTCGAGGCTGCGGTGGCTGAGCATGCCACTAGATTCTAACCTCGGTGACACAGTGAGACTCCAACTCAAAAAAATAAAAAATAAATAAAAAGAAAAATATACTTCTAATGCTTTTCTCTAGCAGTTTTTTCTTTTATTTTCACAAAAACACAAGACTAAAAGGTTCAAAAAAAGTTGTCCCTCCACTACTGTAATATAACCATAACTTGAACATTCATTTCCAGTCTGTCTACGGATTTTACATATCTGAATTCACCATGCACATTATATGATATTCTGATTCCCCCAGAAACTCTTTTAAAAGCATTTTTCATTCTACCAAAGTCTCCATAATTATTTTCAGTGACTGTGCAAAACTCCAGCAAGTGGATATGAACAAAATTAGCCATTTTCCTCACCAGCAGACCTCAGATTTATATACCAAGGGTGCCAGCGTGCCAAAAAAATGAATATACATTTTAAGAGATGTTATCTATGTATTGCTTTTAGTTCACCATAATCAGAAATGTATAGATACTCATGGTAACCACTTTGAGCACATTTTGTTGTTTTTTTTTTTGAGTTGGAGTCTCACTCTATCGCCCAGACTGGAGTGCAGTGGCCACTTCCAGCCACCGCAGCCTCGACCTGCTGGGCTCCGGCGATCCTTCCACCTCAGCCTTCCCAGTAGCTGGAACTACAGGTGCGCGCTACCACACCTGGCTAGTTTTTGATTTATTGATCTAGAGACGAGGTCTCGCCAAGTTGCCCAGGCGGGTCTCGAACCTGCGGGCTCAGGCAATCCACTACCTCTTGTAACTGCAGAAGTAAAATGTGTCTTGTGTTCATCTTTTGTTATCGGTAGATACTGAGCATTACCATTTTAACACAGTTTTTTCCTTTCTTAAAACATGTACTTTTTTGGCACCTTCTGTATATATGCATATATTCAGATTATACGCAATTCAATCTCAGGGCTACACTGACAACAGGTAAGAATAGCAATAAACATAAAACTGAGTTTTATCTATATCCTACTGTCATAGAAATTTTTCCCCAAATCTGAATCTCTTTTTCTCTTCAATTTCCATCAAAATTCAAGCAAAAAATAAGTACATACATATATACAAACATAAAGGACACTTCTATAAGAATCATCAACCACAAGCAGCCCCATTCTCTATTAATTACCACAGCCCCCTTTCCTGAAGAAAGACTTTTTGCTTTTTGGGGAGAAGAGTTAGTGACCAGGTAAATTCCTCCTTCTAGTCACCTTGTTCTTTAGTCCCATACACTAAAAACTTTATGTCCTTCTATCATGAAAAGCAGAAAAACAAGCAGCTCTTAAATACACTAATACAGTCAGGTTCACGTCTGTAACCCCAGCACTCTGGGAGGCGGAGGTTAGAGGACTGCCTGAGCCCAGGGATTCGAGACCAATCTGGACAACTTGGCTAGACCTTGTCTCTACAATAAATCGAAAAAAAACAAAATTATGATCTCTCACAGAAACAAAGATCCGAGTATCACATGTTCTCACTCATATAATGGACCTTGAACATTCAATGTAATACTATAAGAAAATGACTGATGATACTGGGAAACTATGGTGGGGGAGGGGGATGGGATTAACAGTAGCAAATATCTGTCTGGGGATGGGAAAACACCTCTTATCAACAGGGTGCCTGAATGAAACGTAATTGTACACCTAGCCCTTAACTGTACCCCACAAAGCCATAATAAAAAATATTGATTAATAAAAATAAAAAAAAAAAATTAGCCAGGCATAGTGGCACGGGCCTGTGGTTCCAACTATTTGGAAGGTTGAGGCAAACGGATCGCCTGAGCCCAGCAGGTAGAGGCTGCAGTGGCCATGACCAGCATGCCACTGCCCTCCAGCCTGGGTGACAGAGTGAGACTACAACTCAAAAAAAAAAAAAAACCACTAACATAAAATAAAGTCTATTTATAGTCTTTTGGGTGAAATCAAAAATTTTTCAGGGCCAAAGAGAGAGTTTTAAAAAATGAAATAATTAAAAATCTTATCCCCTGGTATGTCTACTGGTCACAAAAAAAGCAACATAATAGAAATCAAAATGCTTATCAATACCCCTTTAGCCACTGAAAATACTATTTTACAGTTAAATAAATTTGTTCACTTTGCTTAAGAAATACAGTCAGATTATCCCAATTCTTTATGAAGAATTCATTATTAAATATAGTCTGCCCTTTTCACAATTACACCTGCATTATGCTTTTAAATAAATAACCTAGCTAAAAACAAAGGAAAAAATTTCTACTTGTTGGTATGGTAGGAATATGAGGTCAGCTTCATGCTTTGCATTTCCATTAATAAAATGCTTTACAACAAATAATAACTATTTAAAATTATTCAGACAACTAAGGTTTTTTTTTATTAAAAAAACAACAACAACAACCATTTAGAAGGACAAACTGGCAGACTATCTCAAACTAAATGCCTATAAGAGTATTTCCCTAGGTACTCATAGGGGCTCAGGGACTAAAATCACAGGAGGAGATTAAAATAAAGAACAAATGGCCTGGGTCATTTTGCTGACATTAAAGTGACATAAAAACAATCACACTGTAATCCACAAAGGAGCAAAGATAGTCCCCAAGTCACAAGTTTTCCAAATGCCTATTTAAAAATGTTTAGGAACACCTACTGTGTTTTATCCACAGACACTATAAATGGTGCTTTAAGACTATAAGGTTTGCTCCACAGAAGCCTATAAAATCTATACTGGAGTTGGAAAACTTACACTCACAATGGAGAGGAAAACTTACAACTCTTATAGTTATACACAAAAAATTTCAATTAAAGATTTCATCTTAATGTCAGCATTTCGGAAAGTAGTTTTAAGAATAGCCGGCCAAGCTCCCATCCCTGCTGCAAGATACCATCCTACACCATTGTCTCTTTTCCAGTTTGAAGGCACTGTGAGGCTCTGCGCATTCTGCTGGCAGACAGGGCCAGAGCTGAAAGTAGGAGGTAGTGACTAAGGACACCTGGGCTCACTCAAGGCCTGTCTGTACGGGCAGCTTTCCAAGTTCCAGGACGGAGACTTCACTTTGTACCAGTCCAATGCCATCCTGAGGCAACTGAATGATACCCTTGGGTTGTATGGGAAGGACCAGCAGGAAGCATCCATGGTGGACATAGTAAATGACAGCGTGAAGGACCTCCACCTCACATATGTCAGCCTCATCTACACCAATTAAGAGACAGGCAAGGATGGCTATGTGAAGGCACTGCCCAGGCACCTGAAGCCTTTTGAGACCCTGCTGTCCTAGCACCAGGGAGGCCAGGCCTTCATCATGGGCAACAAGATCTCCTTCAACTACAACCTGCTGGACTTGTTGCTAATCCACAAGATCCTGGCCCCCAGCTGCCTGGATGCGTTTCCCCTGCTCTCAGCCTACATGGTTCATCTCAGGGCCCAGCCCTAGCTCAAGGCCTTCCTGGAGTTCACCAAGCACATGAACTGCCTCATCAAGGGCAATGGGAAACAGTGAAGGCTTGTGGGCCTCTCAGGAGGAGGCAGGGCTTGCCTCCCGTTCCCCAGGACAAATGAAATTTCTAAGAGAAATTTAAAAAAAAGAAAGAAAGAAAACAAAAATAGCCACCAAAAGGGACTTATAGAGATTCTTAGAAGTTCTTTGTGGAAGTCGAATATTGAAGACACCAGTTTTTTGTTATGTCTAATATTACTAGTACTGCTCATGTTTATTAGCAATCATAATGTCTTTATTATTGGTGAGCAAAAGAGGAAGACAGCTTAAGATAAACAAGGGAAAATAGTGTATGCAAGGAACACTGTCTGCCTGAAATGAAATTAACTCAAGGGAATGACAGAAAGGGAAAGGTCAGAGGGAACTACCCAAACTAAACTCCCCTAATACAAAACAAACGAGATTCTGAAGAAATGACAGTTTCCTGCATGAACTACCAATTGGGGCCCTCAACTGACTATTGACAGAGATCAGCCAAAGGGTGTAAATGTTGAGGAAGCACGCAGGGCTAAGAGAAGTTCAGCCAACAAGGCCACACTCATGACTACTTTTGGTTTCATAGTGTATAAGAACAACCATACAAATTAACAACAATCTAATAGTTACTAAAGATCCACAAAGTCCCATTTAAAATTGAAACAGCAGTCACACTGCTAAACTATATTTTTCTGAGAATTCTCTTACTTTGTCTGCCTAATGTTTAAATAAAACTAGAACAAAGTTAACTGAAAAGTTAAAATCTGATTTTAAATACAAGAATAAAAAAGATTAAGTATCCAAGTATTTTTAGAAAGGGGTCTTTTTGTACATTCTTATACTTCTGACAGTCAACTGTCTTAAACAAGAACACATTACTGATATCAGCCTTGAAAATCTTTGTGTGATTATGCAATTTAGTAAGCAGGATAAACAAAGTAATTTTGGAGATGGCAAGCTAGGAATGTTGAGTCTTCAAACTGACCTTACACAAATGACAGGGAAAATGGCTTTTTCATTTGTTAAGAAAATACTTGCAAATTACAATGTTCACTGATTGTGGTATGTGTTCCCTGAGATCTGCTCCCCACCATCACTCTGTATGACGATGCAATGGGTATGTGTGTATATCCCTGGAGTCAAAGACACAGTGACAGCAATGAGGAGCACACAGAAAAATACAATGAAATAAGATGAATAAGAACTTAAAAAATAAAAGAAAGAAAAAAGACACAGAACAATGAAAGCAGAAACCAAAGCAAAAACAACTGAACACACACACACACACACACACACACACACAGACATACACACATCCCAAAACAGACTGGAATAACAACAAAGTGAAACACAACAACAAAAAAAACCAGGAAAACTAAACACATACACACATGCCTAGCACAAAATGAGTGGAGAAGAAAAACAGAAAGATCAGGAGGAAAAAAAAGGAATTCTGATTGAACCTTCACATATATATTGACACACATCTTAAACTAAAAAAAAAAATAAAAACAAAAGAACAAAAACTGGAAGATGAACACTCAATCAACATTCAATCATTCACATATACACATAAACAGAAAACAAAAAAAGAAAAGAAAAAGAAAAAAAGGGGAAATGCAGATCAAACCCTCACATACACATTCATGCACAAAGGAAAAATATTTTTAAAATAGATGAACTAACAAATAGGCAAACAAAATTGTTTTAATTAAAAAATTGAAAATTAAAAATTGTTAAAAGAAAAAAAAAAAAAACCCTGCCCTCTTGTGGCAGGCTCTGTAATTGTTCCTCTCATCTGCTCTCTCCTGCAGAGCTTCCACCTCTTTCACTCTCTCCCTAGTGTCCCAAGCAGGGCAGGAGGAGGGGCAGTGGGGTGGGGTGAGGCTGCAGTCCTCCCCTCCCAACTGGACTGGATAAAAAAATGTGGTACATATACACAACGGAATATTATGTAGCCATAAAGAAGGACAAACATATGGACTTTGTAGCAACTTGAATGGATTTAGAGTCAATCATATTCAGTGATCTATCACAGAAACAAAGAACAGAGTACCACATGTTCTCACTCATAAGTGAACCTTGAACATTTATCATAATACTATAAGAAAGGGATTGGCAGTAGGGAGAAACTGCCAGGGAAGTGGGGGGTGGGATTGGCAGTTGAGGGAAACTGCCAGGGGAGGAAGGGGCACACCTCATCAACAAGGGTACCTGCATAATGAACATTTGTATACCTAACCCTGAATTGTACCCCATGTCTTTAAAATAAAATAAAATAAAATTTTCTAAATGGCAAGAAGAAAAAAAGAAAATACCTTCCACTCATGCATCCAAATGTTCTTTAAAAAGTATATCCTCTCTTATTCAGGTCATTTTTAATTTTTGATAGAAGAAAAGTAAATGTGTATTTTAAAATATTCTGTTCTTGATCTTTTATTCACAAAAGCACAATTTAAATAAAAATGATAAGTTTTATCTAATGATCATTTACTTAAAATAGAACTCTGGCTACAAAAATGTATTTTCCAAGTGAAAAAAACACTGTGGGTTTTACCCCCATAAAAGTGACATAAGAAAATGCTTTAAGCTAACTAGACACAATCACTTTTATTTTTCTCCCTCCTTTGCCAAATTCGTGTCTAATTTTAATTTAATTAAGTGTTAAATAGTAAAATTCTTTAAAACTAAAATTACTGGAAAATTACATCCTGTTTAATTATAAAACATTACACTTAATAAGTCATATTTGTGATATGTAGTAAACAATTCTTTTGTTTTAATGATTGTTTACTAATGACAAATGCCTTTAACAAGATCCCCAGACTCCATCTAAACATTACCACATTTAGTAAAAACAAGAGCCTCAGTTTCTAAAAATGTGTCAGTACAGACAAGATCAGAACAGTTTTTCTTTCTATGCTGTCGTTTCTCTCACATGTATGATTAATACAGCTTAAAAACTGCTGAAATTTAGCTAAATATATCAAGCCCCAATTACAAAAGTCAAGCATTTTCATGACTATAATGCAGATCAAATAACATCAGTATACAGAAATGCATAGTCTTACTATAACTATAGTTTTAATCTTGAATGTAATATAATTCTATAAAATCTCTATATAATATGAACAGTCTTGTTTTCATACCTAATAATGGATGGAAAGCAGAAGTTACTCATTTGAATCAAGGTAAAAATGACAGACATGATACTTTTTTAAATCTTACCTCTGTAAGTCGAACTATCATGGCTTTTATTTTCACTGAGAATCCGGCATAAATGCAAACTAGAATGAAAAAGAAATAATCCACATCAATGTCCAATCCTAACACTAGATGATTCTTACATAGCAAATTACATAAACTAAAAAATATATGGGTTCTGAAATAAAGTATGGTAAAAAATTGTGTGTGTGTGTGTGTGTGTGTGTGTGTGTGTGTGTGTGTGTGTGTGTATGTGTGTGTGTGTGTGTGTATCAGATCTGTTTAAATGCATTAGTCTATAATGACAGAACAAACCTAAAAACCCTAATTGGTCAGAATTGGAGAATGCTAGTGAATCAACTCATTATTCTGAAAACTGGCAATTAAATTTTTAACAAAAATCAGGTCAGGCACAGTGGCTCATGCCTGTAATCCTAGCACTTGGGAGACAAGGCAGAAGGATCACTTGTGACCAGGAGTTCAAGACTCTAACGGAAAAAAAAAATCGGTGGGAGTGACATCAGCAAAACAGCAGAATCAAAAGCCCTAAACCCTCTTTGCTCCCACTAAAACACCCACTCAGCAACAGCATACAAACCAATCTCCTTTATGAGAACCCCAGAAAACAACTGAGACTCCTAAACCAAAGACAAGCACAAGCAGGCCGACCTGCACCAAAGGAAAATTCATGCCACACTCACCACAGTCCCTTCCCACAGCTCACCACCACAAGATCAGGCAAACCCCACTGCCACCCCCCACAACCGAATTCTCCCTGCAGAAGGCAAAAGAAAATTGGACCGTACGTCCAATAATCTGATTCTTCCAAGTGAGGGTTAGGGAGCAGGCTGACAAAGGGACTACTATCTTGGTTGTCTTGGAACACAGATGGGATCTGGCATACTCTAGATGCCTGGGGGCTGTTGAGAACAAAAAAAGAGTTGGATAGAAAATATGCCGCTGCTCCAGAGGACCCACACTATAACCATCAAAGGATGATATAGCTCAGCAACTTCTCCCGCAATAAAGAAAGAAAAGAATGGATCACCCATCCAGCACTCTTACTTTCGGAAAGACTGCTTGAGATACTGACTTCTGACTACACTTAGACTCAGGGCACTAATTGGACACAGGCATACTCAAGATGCCTGAGGGAACCACTGCGAACAAAAAAAGAGCAGGGGGGGTGTGATACAGAGGACCCATGGTACAGCGAATGGATACATGAGAAAGCAAAAGATTTAAAATTCCTGAAAGAAAGCAACTAGCAAATCCCTCTTATTAGAAATCTACATGTACAAGACCAGAGAAGAAACATTCACAGAAAAGGTTTGAGAGACCCACAGAATCTCTAGCTGGGATGACCAGTGAATGTCTTCTCTTGTACATGGTCAATCAAAGGACCAAAATAAATCTCAAGAAACCAACCCTAAAGAAACAAAGTATATAAGTCGGTCACAGTGGCTCATGACTGTAATGGCAGCACTTTTGGAGGCCAAGACAGAGGACTGCTTGTGCCCAGGAGTTCAGGAGCACCCTGGGCAACATAGTGAGATCCTATCTCTACAAAAAATCGAAAAATTAGCCAGGTTCAGTGGCTCAGCCTGTAATCCTAGAACTTTGGGAGGCTGAGGTGAGTGGATTGCCTGAGCCTGCGGGTTCGAAACCCGTCTGGGCAACTTGGTGAGACCTCATCTCTACAATAAAATTAAAAATTAGCTGGGTGTGATAGCGCGCACCTGTAGTTCCAGCTACTGGAAGGCTGAGGCAGAAGGATCGCCGGAGCCCAGCAGGTCGAGGCTGCAGTGGCCAGGAGTGGCCACTGCACTCCAGTCTGGGTGACAGAGTGAGATTCCAACTCAAAAAAACAAAACAAAACAAAACAAATCAAAAAAATTAACCAGGCACGGTGACACGCACCTGTAGTTCCAGTTACTCAAGAGGCTGAGGTGGAAGGATCACCTGAGTACAGGAGGTTGAGACTGCAGCAAGCTATTATGATGCCACTACATTTAAACCTGGGTGACAGAGTAAGCCCCTGACTCAAAAAAAAGCACATAAATTATCTGGCAAAAAATTAAAAATAATCATCATAAAGATGGCTAAACAAGTTCAGAAAAATGATGTATAACGAAATGGGAATTTCAACAAAGAGAAAATTTTTCTTTAAATTGGAGCCAAAGAATACCATAAATGTACTGAAAAATTCACTAGAGGAGTTCAACAGCAGACTTCATAAAGCAGAAGAAAAAAAATTCATGAACTGGCTGGGTACAGTGGCTCACACCTGTAATCTCTGCACTTTGGTAGGCAGAGGTGGGAGGATTGCTTGAGGCCAGGAGTTCAAGACTAGCCAGAGTAACACAGCAGGATCTCATCTCCACAAAATATTTTTTAAAAATTAACTGGGTGTGATGGTGTACACCTGTAGTCTCAGCTACGTGGGAGGTTGAGATGGGAGGAAGGAACACTTGATCCCAGGAGTTCAAGGTTGCAGTGAGCTATGAGCACACCACTACACTTGCCTGGACAAAAAAGTGAGATCCTGTCTTGAAAAAGAAAAAGAAAAAAATCCACAAATCTGAAGACAGGTCATTTGAAATTACCCAGAGGAGCAAAAATTAAAAAGAATGAAAAATAGTGAAGAAAGTCAAAGGAACTTCTGAGACACCATCAAGTGGAGTTAAGCAGGTGGGATGATTGTATAAAGAAATACTAGCCAAAAACTACACAAGTCTGGGGAAGGAAATAGACATCCAGGCTGAAGAAGACCAAACATGCCCCAAAAAATGATAAACCCAAAAAACTTCACACCAAGACACATTATATTCCAATATTCAAAAATCAAAAACAAATGGGAGAAATGCTGAAGCAGCAAGGGAAAAGTGAAACACTACATACAAGGGAAACTACATAAAACTCTAGTACTGCACACAGTGGAGAATGTCATTTAAAAAAAAAAAAAAAAAAAGACTATTAGCAGATGTCTCATCAGTAATTTTACAAGCCTGAAGTGAAGGGGAAGATAGATTAAAAGTGAAAAAAAAAAACTGCCAACCAAGAATACCATATTGGACAAAAACAGTTATCCAAACATGAACATATAAAGACTTTCTCAGACTAAAAAATAAAAAGCTGAAGGAGTTCAACAGTAAGCTGAAATGAGAAGGTGTTAAAAAAAAAACATGAAAGCATATCAAAATATAAAGCTCACTGACAAAAGTAAATATACAGACAAATACAAAATACTATAACACTGTATACATACACATATATGCACACATACACATGAATATATTTGACAGAACTGGGGAGAAATAGACAGCAACACAATAGCAGTAGAAAATTTCTATGCCCACTTTCTTTTTTTTTATACTCAATATTTTGCTTATGATATTGTGGGGTACAGTTAAGGGTTAGGTATACAAAAATGTTTCGTTCAGGCACCCTTGTTGATAAGAGGTGTCTCCCTGTCCCCAGACAGATATTTATTACCGCTAATCCCATCTCCCCCCGCCATAGTTTCCCACTACAGTCAGTCATTTTCTTGTAGTATTACATTGGATGTTCAAGGTCCACTATATGAGAACATGTGATACTCAGATCTTTGTTTCTGTGAGAGGTAACTCAGTATTATAGACTCTAGTTCCATCCAGGTTGCTGCGAAATTCATGATTTTGTTCTTTTTTGTGGCTGCGTAGTATTCCACCGTGTATATGTACCACATTTTTTAAATCCAGTCCTCTTTTGATGGACAGCATGGTTGATTCCAGGTTCTTACTCTTGTGAACAATGCTGCGATAAACATACGTGTGCAAGTATCTTTTTTATAGAGTGATTTGAGTTCTTCAAGGTATATTCACAGTAGAGGGATTGCAGGGTCATAGGGGAGGTTGATATTTAGAGCTTTTAGGAATTGCCACACTGCTTTCCACAGAGGTTGTACTAGTTTACACTCCCACCAACAGTGTAGAAGAGTTCCCTTTTCGCCACACCCTCTCCAGCAACTGTTATTTTTTGAGTTACTGATAATTGCCATTCTGACTGGAGTTAGGTGGCATCTCAGTGTGGTTTTAATTTGCATCTCCCTGATGATTAGTGAGGTTGAACATTTCTTCATGTGTCTGTGGCTGCTCAGATGTCTTCCTTTGAGAAGTGTCTGTTCATATCTTTTGCCCATTTTATAATGGGGCTTTTTTTTTTTTTTTCCAGCACATTTGAGTTCCTTGTAGATCCAAGATGCTAAGCCTTTGTCAGACCTGGAGTTGGCAAATATTTTTTCCCAGTCTGTAGGCTGTCTCCCTGCTCTGTTGATGGTTTCTTTGGCTTTGCAGAAGCTTGTCAGTTTAATGAGGTCCCACTTGTCTATCTTATCCCTTATGGCCTGTGCTTTTCGGGTTTAGCTCAGGAATTGGATGCCAGTTCCAATTAGGAATTAGATGCCAGTTTCAACTTCCGTAAGGGTGTGTATTGCATTTTCTAAAGTTCTTATACTTTGAGGTTTTACGTTTAGGTCTCTGATCCATTTGGAGTTAATTTTTGTGTATGGGGATAGATAGGGGTCCTGTTTTAATCTTCTGCATGTAGTCAGTCAGTTTTCCCAGCACTATTTACTGAATAGGTTCTCCTCTCCCCAGTGGTAGGTGGTGGAGGCTTTGTCGAAGATGAGTTGGTTGAGAAATTGAGGTTTGCTTCTGGAATTCCACTTCTATTCCATTGATCGATATGCCTGTTCCTATACCAATACCAAGCTGTTTTGATGATTGTAGCTTTACAGTAAAAGTTTTGAAGTCTGGTAATGTGATACCACCTGCTTTGTTTTTTTTGCTGAGGATTGTTCTGGCTATTCTTGGTCGTTTGTGTTTCCATATGAATTCCTGTGTTGTTTTTTCTAGATCTGAGAAGAATGTTGCTGGTAATTTGATGGGTATTGCATTGAATCTGTAGATTGCTTTAGGTAAGATGGACATCTTCACAATGTTGATTCTTCCAGTTCATGAGCATGGGATATTTTTCCACTTGTTTGTGTCATCTTTGATTTCTTTGAGCAGTGTTTGGTAGTTTTCATTGTAAAGGTCTTTCACGTCTCTGGATAGGAAGACACCAAGGTATTTCATTTTTTT
>NW_007042239.1:124583-128062 GCF_000164805.1 Carlito syrichta
TTTTTCAGGCTATTGTGAATGGAATTGTGGTTAGTATTTGGGTTTCTGTTTGTTTATTATTGGTGTAAAGACATGCGATTGTCTTTTGAACATTTCTTTTATATCCTGGAGACTTTGCCAAAGGCCTTTATCAGTGTAAGGAGGTTTTTGACAATTCTCTTGGGTTTTCAAGGTACACAACCCATGTCATCTGCAAAGAGAGATAACTTGACTTCCTCTTTTCCTATTTGGATAGCCCTGATTGCCTTCTCTTCCCTGGTTGCTCTAGCCAGGACTTCCAATACTATATTGAACAGAAGGGGTGAGAGTGGGTATCCCTTCTTGTTCCAGTTTTCAGGGGAAATGGTTCCAATTTTTGCCCATTTAGGAGTATGCTGGCTGTGGGTTTCTCATAGATGGCTTTTACTATTTTGAGGTATGTTGCCCGTATGCCTAGATGTTCGAGGGTTTTTATCAAGAAGGGGTGCTGGATTTTATCAAATGCTTTTTCTGCATCTAATGATATAATCGTGTGGTTTTTGTTTTGACATCTGTTGATGTATTTAATTACATTTATGGTTTTACGAAAGTTGAACCAGCCTTGCATCCCAGGTATGAAGCCTACTTGGTCATGATCGATGATTTTTGAGATGTGCTGCTGAATTCGGTTTGCTAGGATCTTGTTGAGAATTTTAGCATCTATGTTCATCAAAGATATTGGCCTGTAGTTCTCTTTCTTTGCTGGGTCTTTACCTGGCTTGGGTATCAATGTGATGTTAGCTTCGTAAAATGATTTGGGGAGAGTTCCATCTTTTTCAATCTATGCCCACTTTCAATAAGAAATAGAAAATCCAGACAAAAGATCAGTAAGGAAAAAGAGGACTTGAACAACACTATAAACCAAATGGACTTAACAGACATATACGTAACATTCCACTCAACACAAGAAGAATACATACACATCCTTCTCAAGCACACATAGAACTTTTTCCAAAGATCCCATGTTAGATCACAAAAAAACTTAATAAATTTTAAAAGACTGAAATCATATCAAATCTCTTTTCCATCCATGTAATTAAACTAGATATCAATACCAAAGGGAAAACTGGCAAGTTCACAATTATGTAAAATTCTGTTAAATTTAGAATTATGTTTATTTTTTATTAAACAACAGACTCGTGAACAACTAAACTATCAAAGAAAGAATCAAAAGAGAAATTAGAAAATACTCTAAGACAAAAGAAAATAAAAACACAACATACCAAAACTTAAGAGATTCAGCAAAAACAGTACTAACAGGAAGGTTGGTAGCAATAAATGCCTACATTTTTAAAAATCTCAAATAAACAAACTCAAAACTTCAAAGAACTAGAAAAAGAAGAGCAATCTAAACCCAAAGTTAACAGAAGAAAGGAAATTATAAGAATTAGGGCAGAAATAACTGAAATAGAAAAGAAAAAGATAGAAAAAAAATTAATAAAACTAAGACTTGTTTTTTTAAAAGATCAACAAAATTGACAAAACTTTAGCTAGACTAATAAAGAAAAAGAGAAAATTCAAACAAAATGAGAAATGAAAGAAAATTACAACAAATGCCACAGAAACAAAAAGAATTATAAGAGATTCCTCAACCATGATATCAAAGTCAAACAAAAACATTGCAAGAAAAGAAAATTACAAGTTGGGCACAGTGCCTCAAGTCTGTAATCCCAGAACTTTGGGAGGCTGAGGCGAGATGACTGCCTGGGACCAGGGGTTTGAGACCAGCCTAGGCAACTTGGCAAGATCTCGTCTCTAACAATAAATCAAAAAACTAGCCAGGCATGGTGGCACATGCCTGTAGGTCCAGCTACTTGGAATGCTGAGGTGGGAGGTTGCCTGAGTCCAGCAGGTCAAGGCTGCAGTGACCTTGACTGTGCCACTGTACTCCAGCCTGGGCAACAGAGTGAGACTCCAACTCAAAAAAAAAATCACAGGTCGGCTGGGCTCGGTGGCTCAGCCTGTAATCCCAGCACTTTGGGAGGCCTAGGTGAGTGGAGTGCCTGAGCCCAGTAGGTTGATGCTGGGGTAGCCGTGAGTGTGCCATGGCACTCCAGCCTGGATGACAGAGTGAAACTCCAACTCAAAAAAAGAAAAAAAGTATTACAGGTCAATAACCCTTATAACCATAGATGAAAAAAATCCTCCACAAAATACCAGCAAATAGAAATCAACAGCACATTAAATGGATCATTCACCACGATCAAGAGGGATATATCCCTGGTATGCAAAGACAGTACAACACACACTCAATGACACACCACATTAACAGAATGAAGGACAAAAATATTATGATAATCTCATTAGATGCAGAAAAAACATTTGATAAAATTCAACACACTTTCATGACAAAACTCTAAATAAATTATGTATGAATGTACCTCAACACAAAAAGGTCATACATCACAAGCCAACAGCCAACATTATATACTAAATCACGAAAAGTTAAGTTTTTCCTCTAAAATCAGGAATAAGACCACTCGTACCACTTCTATTCAGCATAGTACTAGAAGTCACTGCCAGAAAAACTTGGCAAAAAGAAGAAATAAAAGTCATCCAAACAAATTTTTTTTAAAAAGTCATTCAAACAGAAAAAGAAATGTAATTGCCTCTGCTGACAACATAAACTTATATTTAGAAAACCCTAAAGACTCCACCATAAAACTGTTAGAAATAATAGATACAGTAAAGTCACAGAATACACAACCAACACACAAAAATAGGTAGTGTTTCTATATACTAACAACGAACAATCTGAAGAAAATTAAGAAAACTATCCCATTTAAAATAGCTACAAAGGGACTGGGCTCGGTGGCTCAGCCTGTAATCCCATGCTTTAGGAGGCCGAGGTGAGTGAATTGCCTGAGCCCGCGGGTTCGAGACCCTCCTGGGCAACTTGGCAAGACATCATCTCTACAATAAATTTTAAAAAATTAGCCAGGCATGGTAGCATGCACCTGTAGTTCCAGCTACTTAAGTAGGAAAGCTGAGGCGGAAGGATCACCAGAGCCCAGCAGGTCGAGGCTGCGGTGGCCGGGAGTGGCCACTGCACTCCAGTCTGGGCGACTGAGTGAGACTCCAACTCAAAAAAATAAATAAATAAACAAAACAAAATAAAATAGCTACGATACTAAAATAAAACATAAGACTTAAGAATAAAATTGGGGGGGTGGGATTGGCAGTTGAGGGTAACTGCTAGGGGAGGGAGGGGCATACCTCATCAACAAGGGTACCTGCATAATCAATGTTTGTATACCTAACCCTGAATTGTACCCCACATCTTTATAATAAATTTTTAAAAAGGATTAATAGGATTACTTTTTTCACTGTTCAGATTAATTTTTAAAAATAATAACATTTTTTGTTTCAAATGGGAGAAGTTTCTCTCTCTCTCTCTTTTTTGAGTTGTGCCTCACTCTGTTGCCCAGGCTGGAGTGCAGTGGCACACTCATGGCTCACTG